>NW_010966177.1:8423829-8424334 GCF_000463585.1 Tarenaya hassleriana
GGTTTAATTTTCGGAAAACCGGAACCTGGAACAGACGGTCCGGAATTGCACGTGGACCGTCCGTTCCAGTAAGGCAGAACGGACGGTCTACGTTTAGTGCGGACCGTCCGTTCTATCCTCATAGAACGGACGGTCTGCGTGTTGTTGTGGACCGGCCGGTTCGGGTATGATATCGCGATACAAAAGGATCATCAGCCGGAATCATCACTGGTGTTGTAAAGATCACGAACAAACTCTATTCGAGATAGGTAGTCATAGTGTCTTGCTAGAGACCGCCTATGACTTGTATATCCGAAATAGAGATTTCGGATTATACTGCTATATCGAATGAGCCTACAGGACCTCTCATAAAAGAGAGAGATATCGCTGGGCCCCTCGTGTGAGCGAGACTGTAGAAATGTGTGGCCGCACTATAGACGAACGTCGTCTATTTCAGACAGTCGAACTCAGTGAACGAGAAAGCAGTCGAATCAGATAAGGTGGCTTGTCCATGCCTTATGTTCAA
>NW_010966177.1:8424390-8425187 GCF_000463585.1 Tarenaya hassleriana
GATGATCATAGGTATTTGGATACGATCACAATCATAGGTATTCGTTGGAGAATGGAATACTGGATTGACCCGCATGAGATTGTCACATGGACTAGCGTCATGACTTGAATCTCATATGGCGGTTCCATGATTGGATCCTGAGACCTGAGATATCTACGGAATCCAACATGAGGAGTTGCGTGCTTTGAATACGTCAAACGTTCTGCGTAACAGGAGAATTATAAAGGCGTGTATCAGGCACGAAATGAATCATGTACTGGATTGTAGATAGTCAAGACGGGATTTGTACCTCTCGTAAAAGAGAGAGATATCGCTGGGCCCCTCGTGTGAGCGAGACTGTAGAAATGTGTGGCCGCACTATAGACGAACGTCGTCTATTTCAGACAGTCGAACTCAGTGAACGAGAAAGCAGTCGAATCAGATAAGGTGGCTTGTCCATGCCTTATGTTCGACATATGATATCGTGATACAAAAGGATCATCAACCGGAATCATCTCTGGCGTTCGTAAAGATCACGAACAAACTCTATTCGAGATAGGTAGTCATAGTGTCTTGCTAGAGACCGCCTACGACTTGTGTAACCAAAATAAGAGATTTCGTGTTATACTGCTATATCGGATGAGCCTACAGGGTCACACACACAGGAAATGACGAATGCGCGTGAAGAGACGAGAAATTCCTGGTGGAGCGGAGGCCAGACCGACCGGTCCAGAAGATCTGGACCGATCGGTCCAGCTAACCCAGACCGATCGGTCTAGACGTAGACCGGTCGGTCCAGAGGTAACGTGTGAGGTCCG
>NW_010966177.1:8427330-8427533 GCF_000463585.1 Tarenaya hassleriana
TTCGCTTGTGCGATCGCTCCATTGTTTTCACAATACAGAGCAATGGGACTATCAGCACTAGGAATGACACCTAAGTTTCCAACAAACATTCTGATCCAAACAGCTTCATTTGCTGCGTCCGACGCTGCAATATACTCAGCTTCTGTAGTAGAATCTGCAACGGTCGCTTGCTTGGAACTCTTCCAGCTAACAGCGCCTCTGTT
>NW_010966177.1:8428049-8428871 GCF_000463585.1 Tarenaya hassleriana
TGCGTTTCTAGCCAAGACTTAACGTCTTGCAAGGTAGGAACGTCATTCCCTATTAGGAGAATGTCATCCACGTCATCCACGTACAGCACTACTGTGCTCCCACTGACCTTCTTGTAAACACATGGCTCGTCCTCGTTCTGTGAGACACCAAACTTTTTGATTGTCTCATCAAAGCGAAGGTTTCAGCTCATTGAAGCCTACTTCAGTCCATAAATTAACCTCTGAAGCTTGCACACCATCCTCGGGTTCCTCGGATCTACAAAACCTTCGGGTTGTGTCATATACACATCCTCGGTCAAGTTCTCGTTAAGGAACGCGGTCTTGACATCCATTTGCCATATCTCATAGTCGTAATATGCGGCTATGGCAAGTAGGATCCTGATGGACTTCAGCATAACTACGGGCGAAAAGGTCTCATCATAGTCAATACCATGAATTTGACGGAATCCTTTCGCCACAAGTCGTACTTTATACGTCTGCACGTTGCCATCCATGTCGGTCTTCTTCTTGAAGATCCACTTGCATCCGATGGGTTTTATCCCTTCAGATGCATAAACCAGAGTCCATACTTGGTTGTCTGACATGGATTGCATCTCGGACTTCATAGCCTCGCGCCATTTCTCGGAATCGGGACTCGCCATAGCCTCTGGGTATGTGGTAGGTTCGTCATGTTCCAATAACATGAGTTCCTCATTCCCAGTCACGAGAAATCCATATCTCGTTGGCTCTTGGCGAATCCTGCCTGATCTCCAAGGTTCACTCGTCAAAGGTTGAGTCACAACCGGCAGTGAAACAGGTTGAACTTCTTCAACTTGTTCACTC
>NW_010966177.1:8429319-8430149 GCF_000463585.1 Tarenaya hassleriana
GGAAGATCTGTCTGACTCATCATTGACCGAACCATGTCTAACAGTGTTCGGTTCCTCCGTTCTGACACGCCGTTCCATTGTGGCGTTCTAGGAGGAGTTAATTGTGATACAATACCACAATCAACCAGATAGTCAGTGAACTCTTGGCTCATATACTCGCCACCACGATCAAATCGAAGTGTCTTGATCGTCTTGCCAAGCTAGTTCTGCACTTCGTTTCCTGAAAGCCTTGAACATTTCAAGTGTTTCAGACTTATGTCTCATCAAATAGACATAACCGTATCGACTGAAATCATCAGTGAACGTAACGAAATACATATAACCTTCTCTAGCTGGACAGCTCATTGGTCCGATACATCACTATGTATCAGATCCAATAACTCTGTCGCTCTCTGTCCTTTCCCCTTGAAAGGATGCTTTGTCATCTTGCCCATCAAACAAGACTCGCAAGATTCAAGAGACTCTAAGTCAAATGAATCTAGAAGACCTTCAGAATGAAGGTTCTGTATGCGCTTCTCGTTTATATGGCCTAGACGACAATGCCAGAGCAAGGTTGGGTTTAAGTCGTTCGGCTTAAACCGTTTAGTACTCACGCTATAGATGGACGATGTTGAGTTCGAAGGCTGATCATTCAAGACGTATAAACCATTAACTAGATAACCATTACCATAGTAAATATCGTCTCGATAAATCATCAAACTCGAGTTCTCAATCACAAATCGAAAACCATCCAAATCCAGACAAGAAATAGAAATAATGTTTCTGCTAATCGCAGGAACATAGTAACAATTACTAAGCTCTAAAACAAGTCCAGAAGGAAGATGCAAATC
>NW_010966177.1:8430521-8432805 GCF_000463585.1 Tarenaya hassleriana
CGTGGCTCTCAGCTTTCTTTTGGAATGACGCATTCAACTGATCAACTATCAAAGAATCGCCCATGTCATCTAATCCCTTACGCAATTCCGAGGTCATGTTTCCAAACGTCAAGCTAGACTTGTCTGAATCATCATCCACATGCTTCCAATAAGCATCAATGATCGATCTAGAAGCCATGGTTAGAGTCTTATCCTTCATAAGGATAGATCGCATCGTCAACTTCGGTACAATACCGGTTAACGCTATGTCCTACAGAAAAAGACAAAACAGAACGAAAACACATCTACATGCAGATTCTATCAATGATCTACTACCAGCTAGTCCATCATCAATCAGTGTCAATCTATCTATGATCCACTACTAGCTAGTCCATCATCAAACAATTACAACACAGATGCAAAGATGAGCTATATTCCCATAAAGATAAATAACCCTACAATAAATTTCTAGATGGGACTAAGATCCGTATTTCACATAAAAACAAGTTTTTACACTCAGCCTTATGCTATTTAGGTAGACATCTAATGTCAATCACATCCAATGTGATTCTTAGATCCTTTATGAGACTTATGATATCAAATATCATTGCATACTCGTCTCATCTGTACCATTAAGTTTCAAGTCAAAACTTGACAACTTAACCCAAGATAAACCATATTCAAGCCGTAGGAACCACAATTTCCTACCCTACCTCACAAAGATAATCCGGCACGCTCAGCTTTGGCATGACCCGTGTTACGGACGATCGATGCCTTGACAGGCGCTCTAGTAATGGGAGGTACACACTTAGCATTACATAAACAAGGGATTTTCGAAACCGCACCTAGATCAAGCTTCTACTTTCAAGCTATGAGAACCACCATTTCTCCATCTTGCCTCACCAAGATAATACGGCACACCCAGCTTTGGCATGACCCATGACACGTACGATCGAGGCCTTGACAAGTGCTTTACTCATAGAGCTCCTAGATCTAACCGGTTTCTGTGCAACGATTGTTCATAATCCGAATAGACCATCCATTCGATTATGCAATCCCAATCCCAGAGCTCCAACTCAATCAAGCATATCTAATATCTCGATTAAGTTACATGCATTCATTCACTAGGGACCATCCATAAGAATAAATCATGTCTATTTGAGTCACAGTTGATCAGATTAAGCAACGATTGCACAATCGGATCAGAAAACGAAAAATCTCGGAGTCTGGGTCTCGGACCTCCGTTCTGGATGTAGAACGGACGGTCTACGTATGAGAACGGACGGACCACGTGATTCTTCAGACCGGACGATCCAGACATTCTGGAACGGACGGTCCACTGTCTCAGAACGGACGGTCCAGACCTTTCGGTCTATCCTCAGTCCGTCATCCCTGGTCTGTCCGGTCTGGTAAACCCAGAACGGATGGTCTAGGGTTTGGTCACGTGATCAGATCACTTTTTCGCGTTCTCGGCCCCGTTCAGACCCAAAACCGATTCGAATTCGTATGTTGACCCAAAATTCGAACTCCTGCACTCTATGCAACATGAAACATGCAATCTACACTAGATTCAATCATCAAACATGCATAGATATCAAAGCAAACATGGATTCAAACAATTCAAATCCTAAAACATGCGTGATCGGGTTCTACGAAATCAAAACAGAGCAACCAGGCTCTGATACCACTGTTGGGCTTCCTGGGATCTCATGAGCGAATCTAATTCCTAAGAGATCGATTCTAGGGTTTGCGCAGCGGATATAAAACAAAATTTAATAAACCCTGGAACCATGCTTATATGAATCGTATAAACGATAGAACGCTTACCTCAATCGATCCGGGGCCTGTATCAATTGAAGAACACGTCTGATCACGAAAGGCAGGAAGAATACCTCGCCCTCTACACGTATCCACACTTCGGGATGGATTCCAACGGTTGGAACTTGTCTGCTAGGACTCGAATCTCTATTCGATATGTGCTTCGAGAAAACGAGACTCTTCGGTTTTCGAACTCTTTGGATCTCACCCAAAAGCTCTCTCAAACCTCTGAAAGTCGGCGGCACCAAAAAGTCTCTCCCGAATTAGGGTTCTAATCTCTTTCTTATAAAGTGCTTTAACCCTAATTTCGGTTTAATTTTCGGAAAACCGGAACCTGGAACGGACGGTCCGGAATTGCACGTGGACCGTCCGTTCCAGTAAGGCCGAACGGACGGTCTATGTTTAGTGCGGACCGTCCGTTCTATCATCATAGAACGGACAGTCTACGTGTTATCGTGGACCGTCTGTTCTGCTTCCCAGAACGGAC
>NW_010966177.1:8432815-8439558 GCF_000463585.1 Tarenaya hassleriana
CTCTAGCAAGACACTATGACTACCTATCTCGAATAGAGTTTGTTCGTGATCTTTACGAACGCCAGAGATGATTCCGGTTGATGATCCTTTTGTATCACGATATCATATGTTGAACATAAGGCATGGACAAGCCACCTTATCTGATTCGACTGCTTTCTCGTTCACTGAGTTCGACTGTCTGAAATAGACGACGTTCGTCTATAGTGCGGCCACACATTTCTACAGTCTCGCTCACACGAGGGGCCCAACGATATCTCTCTCTTTTACGAGAGGTACAAATCCCATCTTGACTATCTACAATCCATTACATGATTCGTTTCGTACCTGATACACGCCTTTATAGTTCTCCTGTTACGCAGAACATTTGACGTATTCAAAGCACGCAACTCCTCATGTTGGATTCTGTAGATATCTCAGGTCTCAGGATCCAATCATGGAACCGCCATATGAGATTCAAGTCATGACACTAGTCCATGTGACAATCTCATGCGGGTCAATCCAGTATTCCGTTCTCCAACGAATACCTATGATTGTGATCGTATCCAATACCTATGATCATCTATATGATCATCAATCACACATCATACTAGTCTTATTATGTCGTTATTCTCATAACGACACAAGACTAGGGAGTTTAGTATCATTCATAATGATACACGGATTTCATAACAGATCTAGTATGCTAGAACATGTAATGAATCAAATACTCTCATATAAACCATAGAAAGTATCAATATATCGAATGTATCTGAACAAAGCTTATAAACACATCATAGAGCACTAAACCAACATTTTTGCCACCTTCTTTTTCGCTTTACCCCACCGCTTCTTGCTGAAATTTTCTCAACAACAAGTACAGTCTTAGGGACCACGATATCTTACTCAGCCGATTTCAGTATCCCATGCAGCTCGGCTAAGCTTTTAGTCATCCCGTGCATGTGGTACTGCATCACGAACTGATGATAGTCCTCGGGTAATGACGTCAGGAACAAGTTCATGGCCAAGTTATCATCGAGCCTCATTCCCATACACTCAAGTTCCTCAATATGATCTCTCATGTTGAGGACGTGGGTGTTGACAGAACTGCCTCTCGGCATCTTCGTCTTCACCAGAGCTTTCAGCGTCTTGTACGGTACTGACTCCAAGTTCGTCAACCGGTACGGCTCCAGAAACGTCCACCCAACTATACCAGTACTGACTCCACATCGTCAACCGGTACTGGTATTCCATTTCGGTAATAGTACTGACTCCAAGTTCGTCAACCGGTACTATTACCGAAACCACATAACATCCAGTGCTGACTCCAAGTTCGTCAACCGGCACTGGTTCCAAATCCGCACATCCCCGTACTAGCACTGACTCACGCCGTCAACCGGTACTAAGTACGGGGTTCCTTAATCATCCAATCACATGCATCATCATAATTATTTATCCGTTATTTCTATATCGCAATTCCGAGTACTTCTCTTAATTTTTCCCTTCGTATCCATTCGGTTTAATTCCTTTCTTCTATTTACTTTTACCTTTTTCACGTTCGTTCATCCTTATTTTATCCTATTTCGTTTAAATACCATTTTTCACTGTATCACCGTTTAATCCATTTGAGTCTATAGTCGGGGTTGCAGCCAGTACGTGGACCGAACGGTTCAGCGATTTTGAGATTTTTCACTGTTCAAAGTGCCTAGACCGTCCGTTCTACGAGGGCAGACCGGACGGTCCGGTTTCATTCGGACCGTCCGTTCTATAAGTCCAGAACGGGCGGTCCACTAGGTCAGACCGTCCGTTCCCCCTTATGTTCTAGACCGGACGTTCCGGGTCATGCCGGATCAGGCGTTCCAATTTGTTCATACGTGTTCGTTCTGTCGTGTCCCAGAACGGACGGTCTACGTCCGTAGACCGGACGTTCTGGGACTCAGAACTTCGTCTTCCTCACGAGTTCAGTCCGATTTTTCACCACTTTTGCCCAAATTCTGATCCGATTTAAGATCTAATCGTTACCCATTCAATACTTAACATCCCTAGGTGCTTAACTCTTGCAGAATCACTAGTCTACACCATAAATCATGAAAATAGAATCTCTCAAACTCAATCCGAACCACTCACCTCGGATTCAAGTGATGTGCATTTTTGTCCGAGCTCGTGTGTGTTCTTCAGGCCGTCTTTGGTCGTGAAACTTTCCAGGAACCTCCTTGGGATGTCCTACTTTGATTTTAATAATCGCTGCCGAAAGGTGGAAGAAAGTCAGCATTTTTCGGCGTTTTGCTCCCAGGACCCTAGACCGTCCGTTCTGCTTCTGGTCCGTCCGTTCCGCTTCGCGAACGGGCAGTCCGTCCGTTCCACCTGTTGGACCGTCCGTTCCGTTCTGCGAACGGCAGTCCGTCCGTTCCACACTCTGGTTCGTCCGTTCCGCTTCGTGAACGGGCAGTCCGTCCGTTCTACCTCCTGGTCCGTCCGTTCCACCTCATGGTCCGTCCGTTCTGTACTATTTTTTTTTGTCTTTTTCTCCGTCTTTTGCTAGACCGGTCGGTCTACCTCTGGACTGATCGGTCTACGCCCCTTTTTCCTTTGTTTGTTCGACGTTTTCGACGCGTTCGAGTCCCGTTGATCCCTTGGTTCGATTCTTATGCCAATCACCTTATATTTTAGAGTTGTCTTACCCTATTTTATTCCCAAAGTTAATTTAAATAATTTATTCGGGAATCGGGGTATTACAAATCCTCCCCCCTTAAAATGAATTCGTCCTCGAATTATGAATTGCTTAACATCCATTCGAAAGCCTTCCTTAAATTCCATAAAGGTTTATTAGAGTACAGCCTCGCTTGTTCGGTCGTTTACAATCATTTACACAAACTGATGGGGATAGGTATCACGCATTTCCGCTTCGGGTTCCCATGTCATGTCGGAAACCCCTTGGGATCTCCATACCACTTTGACGAGCGGTATTTCCTTGGTTCGTAGCTTCTTGACTTTCCGGTCCACGATCCGTAGTGGTTCGTCCCGAAAACGCATAGCGCTGGTGAACTCCAATTCCTGCGGTTGTATCACATGGGAAGGATCTGCCACGTACTTCCGTAGCATTGATACGTGGAATACGTCATGCACGTTTCCCAACTCTGATGGTAGTCCGAGACGATACGCTACAACTCCCACTTTTGCAACCACTGGGTAGGGTCCAATGTATCTCGGCTTCAGTTTCCCACCTTGTCCAAACCTCGCATGCCCTCGCATTGCCTGAACACGGAGGAAAGCTTGGTCTCCTACTTCCAAAGCGAAGTCCCGCCTTCTCTGATCCGCATAAGATTTCTGTCTGTCTTGTGCGGTCTTTAGGTTAGCACGAATCTTCCGAATCACTTCCGTCGTCTCTTCAACGATTTCAGGTCCGAAAGTTCTGCGTTCGCCGATCTCGGTCCAGCATAGTGGCGTCTTGCATGGCCTTTCGTACAGTGCCTCATACGGTGATACCCCAATACTCGCGTGATGACCGTTGATGTATGCGAATTCACACAACGTCATGTACCGATCCCACGGAACTCCCCACTCTAGTACACATGCTCGGAGCATGTCCTCTAAGGTTTGGATGGTTCGTTCTGACTGCCCGTCAGTCTGGGGGTGATATGCTGTGCTCATCTTCAACTTTGTACCCAATGCTCCCTGTATGGCCTTCCATAGACGAGATGTAAATCGAGCATCTCTATCGGATATGATTTCACTTGGCACTCCATGCAGCCGTATGATCTCATCGACGTATATTTGTGCCAATCGCTCGATCGTGTACTCCTGTCTGATAGGGATGAAGTGAGCGGATTTCGTCAATCGGTCCACAACCACCCAGATGGCATTTTTCTTACTCGGGGTAAGTGGTAACCCAACCACAAAGTCCATTGCAATAGAATCCCATTTCCATTCCGGAATTTCCAATGGTTGTAGTTTGCCAACCGGCATCTGTCGTTCCGCTTTCACTTGCTGGCAGGTAAGGCATCTTGCTACGAAATCAGCCACATCCCGCTTGATTCCCGGCCAGGTGTACCACCGTCGTAATCCTTGGTACATTTTACTCGCCCCAGGGTGTATAGCTAGTCTGGACTGATGTGCCTCCGAGAGTATCTCTCGTCTCAACACCTGGTCATCTGGCACACATAGTCGGTTACCCAGCCGCAATGCTCCCTTCTCATCGATACGGTATCCCTTACGACCGTACTCTTCTATACCGTCCATGTACCGAGCAGCAGAAGATCGTTACGCTGTCCAGCGACCGCTCGTTCTGCAAAGGTCAGAGTTGGTTCCTCCGGTGTCAAGGTCAAATGTCCCAGCATAGCTACCAATTCGGAAGCATCGATGCGGGACGACGTCACGACACGGATGACAGATAGAATCTTTTTCCGACTGAGGGCATCAGCTACCACGTTAGCCCTCCCCGGGTGGTAAGCGATCTCCAAATCATAGTCGGCAATGAGTTCCAACCATCGCCGTTGCCTTAGGTTCAAATCTTTCTGGGAGATTACGTACGTCAAGCTCTTGTGGTCAGTGTTAAGCTTAACTTTTTCTCCGTACAAATAAGACCTCCAGATTTTTAAAGCATGCACTACTGCTGCTAACTCCATGTCGTGGGTCGGGTAGTTTTCCTCATGCTTTTTCAACTGCCTCGACGCATAGGCAATGACATGTCCCTCTTGCATTAATACACATCCTAGTCCCTGTTTGGAGGCATCAGTGTAAACTTCATATAGTATCCTCGGGCGTGGCAATGCCAAGATCGGTGCTGAGGTAAGTCTCCGTTTCAGTTCTTGGGAGCTTTCCTCGCACTCCGTGGTCCATTCAAACTTAATGTTCTTCCCAGTGAGCTTCGTCATAGGTCGGGCTATCTTAGCAAAACCTTCCACAAATCTTCGGTAATAGCCAGCGAGACCTAGGAAGCTTCTAATTTCGGTTGCAGAGGTTGGGGGCTTCCAGTCTATGACTGCCTCGATCTTAGTCGGATCTACCTGGATTCCCTGCGCGGATACCACATGTCCTAGAAATCCAATCTCCTGTAACCAGAAGCTACACTTGCTGAACTTCGCGTACAACTTATTCTCCCTTAATCTCCATAGTGTTTTCCGCAAGTGATCCTCATGAGTCTGAGGGTCCGGCGAATAGATAAGAATGTCATCGATGAATATGATGACAAACTCATCTAGGTAATCCATGAAGATGCGATTCATCAGCTGCATAAATACTGCGGGAGCATTTGTGAGTCCAAATGGCATGACCACAAACTCAAAGTGCCCATATCGAGTTCGGAATGCCGTCTTCTGTATATCATCGGCCTTAACCCGAATCTGATGGTATCCCGATCGCAGATCGATCTTTGAGAACCATTTAGCCCCCTGAAGTTGATCTAGCAACTCATCAATTCTCGGCAACGGATACCGATTTTTGATAGTCACCTGGTTGAATCCACGGTAGTCAATGCACAACCTCATGCTCCCATCTTTCTTCTTCACAAACAACACCGGCGCTCCCCAGGGTGAGACGCTAGGGCGTATGAATCCCTTCTCCATCAATTCGTTCAACTGTTCCTTCAGCTCTGCCATTTCTTTCGGTGCCATCCGGTACGGAACCTTGGTGATTGGTTCAGTACCCGGTAACACATCAATGGTGAAATCCACCTCTCGGTTTGGCGGTAATCCCGGCAAGTCATCGGGGAAGATATCAGGAAACTCTCGAGCAATCGGAGTATCCTCTAATTTGTGTTCCAGTTCCTTGGTAGCGGTGATGACTACCAGAAATGCTTCATTCCCCTTTTTGATCATCTTTTCGGCCTTGAGTGCCGAAATGATGGGGTTTGTCGATGGTGCTCCTCTTCCCCGAAATTCGAACCCACCACTTGCATCACGTAGTTGTACTTAGCAAACGACGACGAGTAGAACGTCATTATGTACGGCATTTTGTAAAACAATTTTATTTTGAAATGTCTATCGAAAACATTTTTCAGCGTGAAAACCTTAAGGGTATGAGTCGTTCTTTCCCATGGATAGAACGTTGCTCTGATACCAAAATTTGTGACACCCAAATCCCGTTTCCCGTGAACAGGATATGCCACATGGACGGAAACCAATAAAATATAATAAACCCAAAAGCACGGGAAATTAAAAGTCATTTTTACATAAAAGTACGCAGCGGAAATAACACACATCACACGTCTTTTAAAAACCACACTTGTCCAAACACACAATTAAACACACCATTCCACACAAAACCTTGTTCCACAAACCAAAACGTACAAAATCAGGATTTTAATTAACCGTACATAAATGATGTCTTCACCAGTTGTCGTCGTCCACAGTGCGCTACTCGTGCTCCTCGGGATCTGAAAAATTCAACAACGGAGGGCTAAGCAAAAGCTTAGTGAGCAGCTCGGGTTGAGCTTTAATTCAACCAATTTTATAAAATACAAAACTCTTTCATTTACTTCGTGGGTCTCTTTCGAAATTTAATTCTTCTGATTATGACAACCCCAAGCAATTGAACAAGGTCTTTCTGTAGAAATTTTTTCAGAGCACGGGTTTGGAGCCATCAACATTTCTGTATCTTAAATTTATTTAATTTGAATGTATAAATATGACATGTAACTTGATACAACTGTTGTCTCCCGTGATTGACCGAGTGCGTCGTGGTGCCATTTCACTGCATCACGTAGTTGTACTTAGCAAACGACGACGAGTAGAACGTCATTATGTACGGCATTTTGTAAAACAGTTTTC
>NW_010966177.1:8439616-8439994 GCF_000463585.1 Tarenaya hassleriana
CGAACGTGAAAAAGGTAAAAGTAAATAGAAGAAAGGAATTAAACCGAATGGATACGAAGGGAAAAATTAAGAGAAGTACTCGGAATTGCGATATAGAAATAACGGATAAATAATTATGATGATGCATGTGATTGGATGATTAAGGAACCCCGTACTTAGTACCGGTTGACGGCGTGAGTCAGTGCTAGTACGGGGATGTGCGGATTTGGAACCAGTGCCGGTTGACGAACTTGGAGTCAGCACTGGATGTTATGTGGTTTCGGTAATAGTACCGGTTGACGAACTTGGAGTCAGTACTATTACCGAAATGGAATACCAGTACCGGTTGACGATGTGGAGTCAGTACTGGTATAGTTGGGTGGACGTTTCTGGAGCGGT
>NW_010966177.1:8440576-8473067 GCF_000463585.1 Tarenaya hassleriana
CCCCCAACCGCCGCCATAGGAGCTAGGGAGAGGGTAGGAGGGCCAGAGGGTGTCGTCCACTAGACAGAGGTGGTGGCTGGTGGCACGTGGGGTCGAGATGTCGCGTAATAATCGCTGCCGAAAGGTGGAAGAAAGTCAGCATTTTTGGGCGTTTTTCTCCCAGGACCCTAGACCGTCCGTTCTGCTTCTGGTCCGTCCGTTCCGCTTCGCGAACGGGCAGTCCGTCCGTTCCACCTGCTGGACCGTCCGTTCCGCTTCGAGAACGGGCAGTCCGTCCGTTCCACCTTCTGGTCCGTCCGTTCCGCTTCCTGAACGGGCAGTCCGTCCGTTCTACCTCCTGGTCCGTCCGTTCCACCTCATGGTCCGTCCGTTCTGTACTATTTTTTTTTGTCTTTTTCTCCGTCTTTCGCTAGACCGGTCGGTCTACCTCTGGACTGATCGGTCTACGCCCCTTTTTCCTTTGTTTGTTCGACGTTTTCGACGCGTTCGAGTCCCGTTGATCCCTTGGTTCGATTCTTATGCCAATCACCTTATATTTTAGAGTTGTCTTACCCTATTTTATTCCCAAAGTTAATTTAAATAATTTATTCGGGAATCGGGGTATTACAAATCCTCCCCCCTTAAAATGAATTCGTCCTCGACGATCATATCAAACACGTTCTTCCCCTCAAACTACCTCTGCAGATTCGGTGCCATGCTCCCCAACATGAGACAGGAAATCTCGTTGTCATCAATCTGATGCTTCAACCAAGCATCCTTGACGGCCCTTGTTACATTGGCCGCAGGCTCTGAAGGTAGAGCCCCTTCCAGGACGTACGACTTCTTGTCGTGCTTGAGAACAATTTTCAAGTTACGATACTAGTTTAAGAAGTTCGTCCCGGTCAATTTATCCTTCTCAAGGATAGATCGCAACGTCAAACTCGGTACACTACCGGTCGACGCCATGTGCTACAGAAAAGACAAAATACAACGAACATAACAAATACAGATTCTATCAATGATCCACTACTAGCAAGTCCATCACCAATCAATGACAACATAGATGCATATACGAGCTATACTCCTATAAAGAAAATTAAACCTATAATAATTTTCTATATGGGACTAAATCCGTATTTCACATAACAATAAGGTGTTACACTCAGCCTTATGCTATTTAGGTAGACATCTAATGTCAATCACATCCAATGTGACTCTTAGATCCTTTATGAGATTATGATATCAAATATCATTGCATACTCGTCTCATCTGTACCATTAAGTCTCAAGTCAAACTTGACAACTTAACCTAAGCTAAACCATATTCAAGCTGTGGGAACCACGATTTTCCACATTGACTCACAAAGATAATCCGGTACGCTCAGTTTTGGCATGACCCGTGACACGGATGATTGATGCATTGACAAGTGCTCCAGTAATGGAAGGTATAAGCTTAGCATTACATAAAAGGGATTTTTAAACAACACTTAGATCAAGCATCTACTTTCAAGCTATGAGAACCACCATTTCTCCATCTTGCCTCACCAAGATAATATGACATACCCAACTTTGGCATGGCCGATGACACGTACGATCGAGGTCTTGAAAAGTGATTTACTCGTAGAGCTCCTAGATCTAACCGGTTTAGGTGCGACGATTGTACCATCTGAATCAAGGATTAACTATTGTTCCTTGATCAGATCTATTACATAATCCGAATAGACCATCCATTCGATTATGCAATCTTAATCCCGAAGCTCCCACTCAATCAAGCAAATCAAATATTTTGATTAAATTATATGTATTCATTCACTATAGATCATCCATAATAATGAATCATGTCTATTTGAGTCATAGTTAATCAGATTAAGCAACGATTGCATAATCTGATTTAGAAAACGGAAAAATTTCGAAAACTGGACCTCGGACCGTCCGTTCTGGACTATAGAACGGACGGTCCAGCCTTCACAGTCGGATCGGAAGGTATCACACTCAGACCGTCCGGTCTAGACTTGTGGTCCGAGGTTCAGTTCTTTCGTTCTGTAACCCTAGTCCGCCACCCCTGGATCGTCCGGTCTGATAGCCAGAACGGATGTTCTAGGGTTACGCGATCAAATCTCGTTTTTCGCGTTCTCGGGTTCGGATCAGACCCGAAACACCTCCGAATTTACCTGTAACCAAAATTCGAACTCTTGTATTCTATGCAACATGAAATATGCAATCTACCATAGATTCACTCATCAAACATGCATAGAAATCAAAGTAAATATGGATTTAACGATTTAAACCCTAAAACGTGCGTGATTGGGTTCTACGAAATCAAACAGAGCAACCATGCTCTGATACCACGTTGGAATTCCTGGAATCTCTACAATGAATCTAATTCCTAAGAGATCGGTTCTAGGGTTTGTGCAGCGGATGTAAAACAAAATTTTCTAATAACCCCTAAAACCATGCATGTATAAATCGTAGAAACGTTAGAACGCTTACCTCAATCGATCTGGGACCTGTATCAATTGATGTGTTCGTCCGATCACAAAAGGCAAGAAGATTACCTCGCCCTCTGCATGTATCCACACCTCGGGATGGATTCCAACGATTGGAACTTGTTTGCTAGGACCCGAATCTGCTATTCGGTAATGTGCTTTGAGAAAACGAGATTTAAACAACTTCTTAGACCCTCAAAGCTCACCAAGAGGTCTGTAGAAGTTATCTAGTTCGTCACTTCGCTATTAGGGTTCTTAATCTCCTTATAAAGTGATTAGCCCTAATTTTGTCTTATTTTCGAAAATCCCGAAACCTGGAACGGACGGTCTAGATTTAACGTGGACCGTCCGTTCCAGGCATTCTAAAACGGATGGTCTGGCTTATGTGGACCGCTTATTCCAGAATGGACTACCATGCTCTAGACCGTCGGGGCTGGGCTCCGCAGAATGGACTACCATGCTCTAGACCGTCGGGTCTGGACTCTGGACCTACTAGTCTGTCGGGTCTGGACCTTCTAGACCCTCTGTCTTGGTTTTTCGTCATTTTCTCGTTCATTTGTCTTTCCCTGCGTGTGTGACCCTGTAGACTCATCCGATATAGCGGTATAACCGAAATCTCCATTTCGGGTATACAAGTCATAGGCGATCTCTAGCAAGACACTATGACTACCTATCTCGAATATAGTTTATTCGTGATCTTACGAACGTCAGTGATGATCCCGGTTGATGATCATTTTTTATCACGATATCATATGTCGAACATAGGGCATGGAGAAGCCACCTTAGCTGATTCGACTGCTTTCTCGTTCCGTTCGACTGTACGAAATAGACGACGTTTGTCTATAGTGTGGCCACACATTTCTACAGTCTCGCTCACACGAGGGGCCCATCTTGACTATTTACAATCCAGCACATGATTCGTGTCGTACCTGATACATGCGTTTATAGTCCTCCTGTTACGCACGACGTTTGACGTATTCAAAGTACGCAACTCCTCATGTTGGATTCCGTAGATATCTCAGGTTATAGAATCTAATCATGGAACCGTAAAATGAGATTCAAGTTATGACGCTTGTCCATGTGACAATCTCATGCGGGTCATTCCAGTATTCCGTTCTCCAACGAATACCTATGATTGTGACCGTATCCAATACCCATGATCATCTTTATGATCATCTATCACACATCATACTAGTCTTAGTACATCATTGTTTCAACAATGATATATTACTAGAGAGTTTAGCGTTGTTCATAACAATACATGGATTTCATAACATATTAAAGTACACATAACATGTAATAAATCAATCACTCATCCATATAATCATAGTAAGCGTCAATACATCAAATGTATCAAAATAAAGCTCATATAGTAGTACATCATAGAGTACTAAACCAACACAAACTGCAAATGAACACAAAATAATAAATTTGGTTTTAACTTAAATGTACTTTTCAAAATTATAGTTGAAGCATTTTATTTTTTCTTGAACTACATTTGAGAAATATGGTGAGGTTCTTCAGGAACTCGACCGTAATATCTTCTGGCATGTATATTTTAGGATGCCATTTTCTTTCGAATCAATCAACCTAAGTTACAGTCCAGTTAGAAATGCCTCCAGAATCGAGCATTTGAAAATTCACAAACAATCAAAATCTTTCACGAATAAAAAAAAAGGTACGAAATCGAAATAGAAGAGAAAAGCAAGACTCTCAAATGGAAAAATTTAGGCAAATAATGTTTATGAGCAATGGAGTTTTTGTTTCCCTCCACCCAAAGGTGAAGAAAAATTAAAAAAGGTCCTTCTAATTACATAATCCATGGTCGGTTTCCATTGATTTTCAATAGTAAAGACTATCGGCCAGTATTATAACTACGTGTTTTCGCTTCATGGTAAACCATTACACAATCGCAGACAAAGGAAGCATTAAAATTTCTACAATAATAAAGCAGTATGAGAGCCTAGTTCATGAAGAAATTTATGAGATTAAAGGTATTTGTGACCGTAGAAAATGACCAAGACATGAAAGAAAAATGGTTTGAAGGATTGAATAGAGAATAGAAAAGGAGTGGGTGAATAATGCGTTTTTGTATATTGAATCTTACAAAAGATGTTTACAAATATATAAGAGTCCTAGACTAAACGTAAAAGGAAAAGCAAATACAAGAGAAAAGAAAAATTACATATATACAATAATGTCAAATATAAAAATGGAAACGAGTAGCCGTTTGACTTTTGTTATGTGATGATTTAGTACTCCAACAGCTATAGCAATATAATCAACATATATTTAGGATCCCTTGATTCATGTAAATAAGAAATATATCACACGAATCAAAGGCCTAAAGATAAGTGATCATTATGAACCAAAATAGCATATTTGGATCTTAGGAGATCATGATTCAATAAGAAGGAGTCAGTTGAAGGAGCGTTGATGGCCAAGGCGAAAGCAAAGTGACTAGAAAAGGAGAAACAAAATCAGAAAACGAAGATGGATGCTACTCATAGCAAGGTAGCGTTTTCTGAATTTGAAAAAAATATTGATCAAGGCTTCTTTAAACCTTGTAAGCATTTTCAAAAGAATGGTCATCCTCATTGGAGATGTTGGAGGAATCCCAACATCAAGTGTAACGATCCTAGGTGCTATGGAATGATAAAGTTGTCATCACACACCAACACGGGACCTTTTAGCGTGTTTTGTCCTCATTCGCACACATCTCGAAAAGTATTTCCCAGGAGGTCACCCATCCTAAGGGCTTGAATGGGAGGAATTTTCCCAGTTTTTATAGCTTAAAAACCCAAAAAAATCTCAGTCAAGCTTTTTTTATTTTACTTTTCCTAAAAACCCGCTAAGCCACTTTTTGAGGAAAACTACGTTAAAAGTTAGAAACTAATATTTTGTAGATTCTAGGGATTTGGTAGTAGACTTTGTATTTTTTATTAAAAAAATAATTATATAAATTATTCTAAAGACAAAAATATCCATCATTTTAAAAATAATTTCAAATTATACCTATGTCTATATAAGACTACATTCTTAGCATTTTTACCTTCATATTTGAAAAAGATTTTATAAAAGAACAAAATTTGAGGTATGTAATTCAAAATCTTTATTCAAAACCATCTTATATCTATAGTTATATATACATATATATACATGTAGATATACATATTAATGTTGAATATATATATATATATATATATTGAAACATTATAAATACAATATATATATGTGTGTATTTGAACAATATAAATTTTATATATATATACTTACACATAGATATACGTATGTGAATATATATAATATGTATATATACATACTAATTATATATAAATACATATATATACGTTATATATATATATTATATTTATATTATTTATATACGAAATGAAAAATATAACTTATGTCTTTTTACAGTGCAAACATGATGAATTCAAAGGGACAATCGTCATATGTTAGAGAGGTATATATTGTATAAATATATCTTTATGATAGTATAATAATTTTTTGTATCGTTGATTGGTATATGTAATAATGTTTTTTTAAGGTGACGATACAATGGACCGATAGATTGGTCAACATTTTTCTTGAACTATACGAGAAAGAGTTGGATCGCACTGGATGGCGTAGTCAAAATCTTAAAAAAGAAAGTAAGATGAGAATAATCGAGACCTTTCGAGAGTCCACGGGTTATAATTTAGACTGGAAAAAATTTAAAAATAAATACTATTCGATTAAAAAACAATACGATATTTATCGTCAATTGATTCGGAAGACTGGAGTCGCACTTTATCCTGATACACAAGCCATCAACATGGATGATGCATGGTGGAATGATCGTATTAAGGTAATTTCTATACAATCTTGGCTTTGTTATTGAATACAAAATCACATTGAAAATAAAAAAAATATATTTATTTAACATTTTATATATATATATATATTTTTTTATAGGAAATACCAGAAGTTGCAAAACTACGAGCACATTCGTTTACCGATATCGATATATTAGATCGAATATTTGCAAATAAGCACATTGGTACTGATGATGGATATTATCCGGAAGTAGGAGTGGATCAACATGTCGAATCAGAAAACCCAAGTGAAAATCTGCCAGAAACAGAAGACATCGACGATGATTCCGATGTGCCGCTAGATAATATAAGTGAGACAATACATACTCATCCATATAACCAAAGGTCCAAACGGTTGTATGGTAAATCTTCACACTCTTCTTCGTCATCACGTAAACGTTCAACATCAAATGTTCCGTTCTCGCATTAGCTATGGAGGGAAATCATAATTTTCCAATTCCCCCTGTTGGAAAATATTATTTAGGTGATTCTGGTTATGCTCTTCGACCCGGTTTTCTCACACCTTATCGGGGAGAGAGGTATCACCCTGATCAATACAGTACATCACGCCAGCCTACTAGTTATAAGGAAATGTTTAACAAGAAGCATTCTTCCCTTAGATCAGTAATCGAGCGAACTTTCGGAATATGAAAGGCGAAATGGCGAGTTTTGAAAGAAAAACCAATGTATAATATACAGGTCCAACGAAAGGTTGTGGCGGCAACAATGACACTGCATAATTTTATTCGTTTATCAAACTTACAAGATATTGATTTTGAGACAGAACCCGTTGAAGAAAATGATGCAACAAATGAAGACGATTCATCGAATGATGAAAATGACGAAGAAAACCAGAACGATGCTTCGATTAGGTATATGGAGGGAATTCGAGATGAAATTGCAGCGACATTATGGGATTCTCGATGTTGGATTTTTTTATTATTGTTGTTATTAATATTAATAAATATGATTTTTGGTTTAATAATAAATACCCTTTTTGGTAATTTTTAAATATAAAATCTAAAACCAAAAGCTAAAATATTAACTTTGCCAATCAAATTTTCTTAAAACTGTAAAAACTATAAAAGTCAAAAGCCAAAAACTAAAAACCAAAAACCAAAAACTAAAGCAAAAAAACCCAAAATAAAAACTACTCCCATTCAACCCCTAAGACTACTCCAAGGCCAGCACACTTAACTTTGGAGTTCTCTCGAGATGGAAAACCGAAAAGGTAGATGCATCTTGTTGCTATGAATAGCTCAATTAATTCATTTAAGTTATCTCTGACTGTGTAGTCTCATACCTACACAACCCTCGGATCCCTCTCATTCCGGTGCGTCTGATTTATCCCTGTACCCCTACCCAGAAGCTCGTCAGGAGCCGTCCATTGTCCATGCCTCTTGCATCGGCATTCATTCTCCGTCCTCCTACGGTATCATGGGCTATCACATCAAGTGTCGAGGATGTGGTAATTCTGGGCACATTGAGTCTGTAGAACGAGAATGCTCATATCATCGTAGAGGATTCTGGAGAGGTTGAAGATTTGTTTGTGGCATTGTTTTGTTTCTTGATCTGTTAAAGATGGATGGTTAGTCAGGGGTGTTGTATGTGTCAGTGCTACTTTAGAATCTCCTAAGTGTACCTCAGTTAGTGATTAAGGGTTACAAGGTAATTTTTGACAAGAATGAGTGTGTCATTGGTAATGACACAATCCTTTTCTGTTTCGGATGCCTATGAAAAATAAGAGGTTCTCATTTTCAATGAAAAACGTGAGATGTGATGCATTTTTGAGCCAAGAATTAGAAGATAAGCTCAATGAAAAAACTGCAAAAGATGTGTCAAAGGCATATCAAGTGGATTTGCCTGAGATGAATAGGGAAGTAGTGAGCAAGGATATCAAGCTTGTTGAGTCTGAAGGATGGAAATGGCAAGACTTCGATGAGGGTGAAGAGTCATTCACTCAAACCGAAGGGTCACTGACAACTGATGTTGAACATCAAACTCAGCAAACTGACGAGATTGTGGAGGCTGAAGATGTTGAATCCGATGATGATGTTCCTGTCAGAGGGACAAGAACGCTACAAAAAGTTTACGGAAGATGCAATGTGGCTGTTCTTGAGGCATCTAGCTATGAGGAGGCAAGAAACGACAAGAGTTGAAGAGATGCAATAAAGGAGGAGCTCAAGATGATAGAAAAGACAGATTTTTTGGATCAAGTTTACAAAATGTGATGAGTTAAATTTGATTGGATATTCAGGTAGTGAATGGGCTGGTTTTGCAGATGATATGAAAAGCATTGAAGAACAAAAAGCAGTTTTGTTCACTAAGGAGTTTCATGATGGAAGGTTGGAGTTGTTAAGGAGCACGATCGAAGTGTGTGTGAGGCCTTTCATCGAGGAGGAGATTGTTAGAACAAATGTGACTCAAGGTCACGTCACATGAGCTGAAGACAAATTGTTAGTTCAAATGCATGATTAAAAGTTGAGAATGATCAGTTTATAGATTCTGTAAAAATTTGCACTATCATATCTTTCCAATTTTTCTTTGCAAGATTTTTTAGGATATTCTAATTTGATTTAATTTAGTTAGCAGATTTAGAAGTTGATTTGATTTTATTTCTATTATTAAGTTTTTGTTTTGTTTTTTATATATGTAATCGTTTTTTGATGAATAAAATCAGTTGATTTTTCTCAAATTTATTTGTTCTCTATTTGTATTTCTGTAACAGAGTTTCTGTTCGAATTTGAGTGCTCACTCACCCTGACCGAAGTGCCACTGATCTTTGTCTCGGATCTAACACATTAGTGTATATGCAGGTCGGGTATCCGAGCTTTTCGATATATCCATCCTTAACTTTGCTCTCTTGGGTTATTTGGTCGAACTACCCAAACTCGGCCTTCTATCGTCGAGTATTCGAGATTTTGGAATTCGTGGGGTGAGCCATCTAGGTTTTAGATTAGTTGAATTAAGGTATTTTGAACTCATTTCAAAGCCATTTAAATTTTAATTTTTGTAATCAAATTAGTATAAGTCCATCTCCCTACAACATTTTTCCTCTTTTATATATTTTTATTTTTATATGAAGTATTAATAACTTGCTTTTAATTGTTGTATCTGAAAATACAAAACAGAAAACTAGGCATGTATACATTTTGTACGTGCAATAAATTTAAGAAATGTACATATTTTGTATACTTTAATTTTCGTCTTATATATGGCAAGTTATCAAATATTTAGTATAAAGGACATAATCAACATTAAACAAATATAAATTTATGTACTCAATCCAACAAAATGATCTTGTAATTTAAGGAATCAATATTTTTATATGATATATGTCAACAAAGTTATCTCTTTGACTTGAAAAAATTTATTATCTCATAAGCTCCAAAAATTTTCTTTTAACTACAAATGTGTATAAATAAGAGACACCCAAGCAATAATACGGTCATTCAAAAATAAAAGATTTTCAAGTTTAATTCGGAAAGGAATTATCAAAGATGGGTCCATGCAAGATCGCAACCTTCTTCGTGATCCTTTTCGTCTCATCAGCTTTAAGTGAGTTCTCTCCCTATATCTAACATTCCTCATGCAATTTGATTGTTTGAGTTCTATGATATTTTCACACGTATGCATATATATGTGATGATAATAAATAATTAGTAGACAAACTTGTATAATATATCTATATATATAAACTGTATCGATGGTTTTTTACTGTAACAGTTGAAGAGAGTATGGGATGTATGGATATTCTTGGACGTTGTGGGAATGATTGCAGTGCTAAGTGCAAGAAAATTCACGGCCAAAAAGCCATTGGCTACTGCGACCGTGGAGGCGCTTGCATCTGCGGCTACCCTTGCCCTTCATCTGCGGCAACCCCTGCTGATTCTCATCATAATTTATAATAAGCATTCCAATTCCCATTATCTGAAATTTCTGTTTGTTGGTGTTGGCCTTCGAAATTTCTCTCGTATAATGAATAATACCTTTCAGTCTATGCTTTAAATCGTCGAGAATCGAAAGTATTCTGCAACAAATATATACATGTTCGCTTTAAATGTGGATGGCAAAAGGGGAAGGTGGAAGCACAAAGTGCTCATTCTACACAAATACATACATGCACACTTTTATAATACGTTCTAATGAGACACTTGTAATCTTCGCTCGTAAGGAGTTGATTCGATTCGATCCGACTGAAAATGGATCAAGATGGATCGATTTGAGTCGAATGAAATGAGTTGATCTGGACCGGATCAAGTCAAATTTGAATGGATCCGAATTAAACCGAATTGATTCGAATATAAACAAATCGAATTTGAATATATGAATCGAGACGAATGAATGAATTGGATCGATTTGAGGTGGAATCGCATGTGAATCTGACGAATGGTTCAACGTGAAACGAATCAAATGTGAATGGGTAGAATCGATCCAAAAAGAATTGAATCTATCAACAAAAATCAAATTTTAGATCAAGCCAATATATATATATATTGTAAATTGTAAATGGAAAAAACCTATAAAAATTTCTCTAACTTGTAAATTGGTGGAGAACTAATTTCTAAACTTTTTATATGAAAAAATAATTCCTAAATTTGAGAAAAGTTATTTTACAATTACTAAACTTGTTTTGAAGTGACAGATGAAAGGTTGACCATTGTTAACCAAATAATAATTGTGATGACATTCTACGTTGTGATGCGTGATGACATATTAATTTTTATTACCACGTATGCATGCCACAATTATTAAACCAAATTTTAGTGAATCAAATTATAAAAAGAAAAAGAAAAATTACAACCTAAATCATATTGAAAAATAAAATGCGGAAATTAAATAAATAAGAAATAACGAAACTGAAAAGAACAGAATTACTTTTATTGCTACATCTCTTCTTTTTCCAGTTACATTATAATGAAAATGACTCAAATATTTATAGAAAAAATAATAAACGAAGTAAAATGAAATATAGATACAAGAAAAATAAATCAGACACACAATATTTGGTATAATAATATTGTATCCATTATTATTCCCAATCATATCACAAAATCTAATTTTACTCCATCATATATTTGTTTCTCATTTTAACATTTTCCCTCAATATTGACTTTGAAAGAATGAAAAAAGTCAATCTTGAATTGATAATGCTATGAATCACTCATACATTTTCATTGTTTTTGGAAAAAATCATAAACACCAAATTTTATTTTTTTAGAGAACATTAACTATTTTCAAATCACTTTGCTTAACTTTAAAGTTCTAGTTTTAACTCTTTTTTTCATAACATCTTGCTTAATCTTAGAGTTTTTAGCTTTGACTTCTTTTTGTCATAACACATCGTTTGAATTTGGTTTTTTTACTCCCCTTTGAACGATTTGGACATACAAACATCCAAAACGCAAAAGAAAGAATAGATTAGAAAATTAAAAAAAAAAAAAAAGTATATAGTTTAGATCGCAACGCTGCTCTGATACCATATTGAAATATAAAATGGGGGAAATTAAATAAGAAAGAAAGACAAATAAAAAGGAACGAAATTACTTTTATTGCTACATTTCTTCTTCTTTTGGTTACATTGCAATGAAAATGATTTAAATATTTATAGAAAAATTAATAAACGAAATAAAATGAAATATAGATACAAGGAAAATAAATCAGATATACAATATTTGATATAACAATATTGTATCCATTATTATTCCCAATCATATCACAAAATCTAATTTTACTCCCATCATATATTTGTTTCCCATTTTAACAAATCGATTCAAAATCCATCCCTATATCCTCCATTGTTCAAAATTGAAAGCTAAAAATCAGAGATTGATTAAAATCTACCCATGTTTTTAAAAGCTTGGTGTGAAAACGATTGAAATACAATTTGTTGTTATAAGCACCATAATATATCAATCTCATTTGAAAAGTTTCCTCTTTTATTTTTTTTGAACCAATTAGCAAACATGATAAGAGATTTCGCAAATTTAGGATTGAAGAACGAAGCACAAAGAGAGAGAATCTTCAAATAAAGAGTAGCTAGTTTCTACTCCGGAGGTGGATCCCACTCCGACGTGATGACCTGGTTGAGTTCCACCGTGACCAACCACGACACCTGCACCGACGACTTCGATGACAGCAGGGAAAGACTAATCAAAGTTGGTGAGATATTGTCTAGCAATATTTTTCCGCAAGGTGAGAGATTTATTGGAAGTTCTGGTGGAGAACAGAAGGATATTGTTTGGAACAGAGGAGGAAATAGAGATGAATTTTCCCAAGTGATGTGGTAAGGAGCATGGTCAACATACAAGAGGTTGGAAGTCTGACGTCTTGCCCGCTCACATGTCGCCTGTCAGTTACGGGTGATTTATTTTCCACATGTGTATTATTGGCTCGTGCACGTGGGCAGGAGGTTTACTCCGCATGCATCCAATCACATGCATCATCATAATTATTTATCCGTTATTTCTATATCGCAATTCCGAGTACTTCTCTTAATTTTTCCCTTCGTATCCATTCGGTTTAATTCCTTTCTGATAGGCGCGCCTAGGTGGTCAGGTCTCTTTGAGATCGTTAGGTGTAAGTGGTGGCCAGTTCGATTTCCAGGTAATGGTTGGGTAGGTGGTGGTTCCCCACGTTACAAAATAAAAAAAATAGAGATGAGTTCGAATCGATTTAGGGTTACAATTTTTCTTCTTTTTTTTTTTCTGAACCGGTTTATTGATATTAAATTCGGTTCACTAAAAATCGGTTTAATAATTGTGGTCTGCATACGTGGCAATAAAAATTGATGTGTCACCACATATTATAAACCACGTAGAATATCATCTTAGTTATTATTTGGTCAACAATAGTCAACATTTCATCCGGCACTCCAAAACAATTTTAGGAATTATAGAGTCACGTTTCTCAAATTCATGAATTATTCTTTCATACAAAAAGATCAGAAATTATTTTTCCACAAATTTAACAGTTGAGAGATTTTTATGGGTTGTGAAAAATAATGGGTTAATTGGGTTAATTCAATCCATATAATTTTCAATTTGGTTTGGGTTAAATCAACCAAATTTATTTACATAACCCATGTGGGTTGGGTTGAAATGGATTGGTTAGCCCATTTTGCCATCTCTATTTTCCAGTATGATCGTGCACACCATATGGACTAGACAAGTCATTTTGTGCCAAAACATAAAAGAAAGAAACTTAACAGGAACAAAATGAGAATCTAAACCCAACATTTAATTTCTGTTATTTTTGAAGTGAAGAAGAAGATTAAGAAACATAAGTATTAGAAATTTTGTAGGATTAAAAAACTGTATTAACTTTTGTACTTCATCAAGGATTTGAAGTCGGTGTACTTTTCTGCTTCTTCTTTGAATCTTTAACAAAGAGCTCAGGTTAACAAGAGTCGAAACATAAGGCAATCAGAAAAAAAATTCTTTACACGATGAGAAAAGCATCTACAAAAAAAATGGCCAACATAGTGATTATCGTGAAACCCTCAAAGCAAATGAATCGGATCCAAACCTTCAAGCTTTGAGTGTTTTTTCCTATGACAGCACATTTCTGCTCGAACGATTCTGCAGTTGCAACTTTCTAAGCATTCCTCTATCTAATAAAACCACGTTCGGGGAAAGAGTTAGTGTCAGAAAATGTTACGGGTAGTGAATTGTAGCGAATACTCTTGTAATTCGAGAAGATTTTCAATAATTTATCGAGCGTATCTGTTTGAAATTTCCTCCCGAACAAGTAGCAAGATCTCTAGGCACTGCTCCATGAGTAAGGAGAGGATATTTCGTCTCCCTAAGGTATAGAAATGCATTAGAAAAAAAAAATAAACGTATAATCATCAAGCATCAAACCCATAAATATGGATGCATATATACCTTCCTGTCGCTCGTTACGTGCAAATTGTATCAAAAGACAGTAGATGAACACAAAATAAATTTGGTTGAATGAAAATGCATTCTTTAGAATTATAATGTTTATCAGCAATGGAGTTTTTGTTTCTCTCTACATCTGGCTGAAGAAAACTCCCTTGACAGTAACCTCGGAATTTTCAATACTAAAAACTATCGCCAGTATTACAACTGTGTGTTTTCGCTTCATGGTAAACCACTACACAAGTGTAGACAAAGGATGCATTAAAATTTCTACAACAATAAAGCAGCGAAAAGGTTTTTTTCGTAACATTAGTGTATATGCGGGTCAGGTATCCGAGCTTTTCGATGTATCCATCCTTAACTTTGCTCTCTTGGATTTCTTGATCGAACTACCCAACCTCGAATTCCTGTCGTTGAGTACTCCAGATTTCGGATACCGCGGGGTGAGCCATCGATGTGACTCACCTCAGACGAGAGGGTGAGATGTACGTGTCTGGTACGAGGAGTATTCGACAAGGCATGGCAGGGCAAAATCGTCGCTCTCGAAATTTTCAAACCCCAATAATATTAGGGTAATGTGCCTTTGGTTTTAGATGAGTTGAAATAAGGTATTTTGAACTCATTTCAAAGCCATTTAATTTTAATTTCTATAATCAAATTAGTAAAAGTGCAGCTCCCTGCTGTATTTTTCCTCTTTTATATATTGGGTTTATATGAAATATTAATTATTTACTTTTAATTGTTATATCTGAAAATACAAAACAGAAAACTAGGCATGTATACATTTTGTACGTGCAATAAATTTAAGAAATGTACATATTTTGTATAGTTAAATTTTCGTCTTATATATGGCATGTTATTAAATATTTAGTATATAGGACAGAGTCAACATTAAACAAATATATGTTTATGTATTCAATCCAACAAAATGATCTTGTAATTTATGGAGTTAATATTTTTATATGATATATGTCAACAAAGTTATCTCTTTGACTAGAAAAAAATTCTGATCTCATAAGGTCCAAAGATTTTCTTTTAATTACCAATGCGTATAAATAAGAGACACTCAAGCAATAATATGGTCATTCAAAAATAAAAGATTTTCAATTTTTATTCGAAAAGGAATTATCAAAGATGGATTCATGCAAGATCGCAACTTTCTTCGTGATCCTTTTCGTCTCATCAGCTTTAAGTGAGTTCCCTCCCTATATCTAACATTCCTCATGCAATGTGATGGTTTGAGTTCTATGATATTGCCACACACGTATATATATGTGATGATAATAAATGATTAGTAGACAAACTTGTATAATATATCTATATATATGAACTGTATCGATGGTTTTTTACTGTAACAGTTGAAGAGAGTATGGGATGTATGGATATTCTTGGACGTTGTGGGAATGATTGCAGTGCTAAGTGCAAGAAAATTCACGGCCAAAAAGCCATTGGTTACTGCGACCGTGGAGGCGCCTGCATCTGCGACTTTTCTTGCCCTTCAACTACGGCTACCCCTGTCGATTCTCATCATAATTTATAATAAGCATTCCAATTAACATCCTCTTAAGTTTCTGTTTGTTGGCGTTGGTCCTCGAAATTTCTCTCGAATAATGAATAATAACTTTCAGTCTATGCTTTGAATCGTCGAGAATTGAAAGTCTTCTTCAACCTATACATTAATGTCGTTTAAATGTAGACGAAAAATGGTAAGGTGGAAGCACAAAGTGCTCATTCTACACAAATACATATATGCACACTTTTACAATACGTTCTAATGAGACACTTGTAATCTTCGTTGGTAAGGAGTTTATCCAAACTGATTAATGCTTCGAAACGGTTCGATTCGATCCAACTGAAAATGAATCAAAATGGATCGATTTGAATCGAATCAAAGGAGTTGCTCCGAAGCGAATCGAGTCAAATTTGAATGGATCTGAATCAAAACAAATTGATTCAATCTAACGATATCTAATTTGAATCTATGAATCGAGACGAATGAAAATATCAAGATGAATGTCAATTTCAAAAGTTTGTATGCCAATGGATATGAAAGATGTTCCTTTGTTTCCACCGTAAGACGAGCAAGATCTCTAAGATTAGCCAGATTAAAAAATCTATGATCTTCCATCAGATTGTCGAAGTAGATACTCAAATTCACGTCGAAGAGATATTTGCTCCATAAAACTAAAGTCATTAGGATATACCAGATTTGGTATGTTAAACTCACAAAATGAGTCAATAGGATTCAAAACTACCATAAAAATGAGTAGTTCTGAATATACCTCGTCAAATCGATCATTGAATTTCCAAAATTGTAAATCCATAACAACATAGAAACAATCCATGTGATAGTGATGCAAGTTGCTTATGTTGGGTTTTTTTTTTCTTAGCCTACTTGAATCCACATAATCTTTCTCCATATTGATTATTTTAATATCGTGTTTCTCACAGAAAGAAGACACATTATCTCAAAGCAAATCTCGTCCACCATCTCTTTGTTGTTGTAATTATCTTTTTGTAGATTTCATAATGAAATGATATTCAAGATGTCTTTATCTTTTCTTTGTAAAACTATTGATAAATTATATGAGTCATAAAATAAGCAACATCAGTTGTAGATAGAACGCAAAATCAAATGTATGGAAATATTTGAGAAGACAATAGGCTTGACGTCTTTTAACTACGTCTCTACCGTCATTCTCAACGTAATCTTACACCTCTATTACAGAAGAAAACAACTCGATCAAGCGCAACAGTATTTTGTAATGAGATCTCAAACGAGTATTTCGAAGTTTCTGCATAGTAATATCTTTATTCAACCAAGTTTCTGTACTAATCTCGGCATTATTAATTTCTTCGTTCTTTTTATATTCTATGATTTTTTTGAATCATATCTTTTCTTTTGTAGGAACCTCTAAAAACATTCAAAAAAAGTGAAATCATATTGAAAAAATTTCCAATATCAAAGAGTTCCTCTGCAGCTACTACAACAACTAATTAAAGTTGGTGGGTGAAACAATGGACACAATATGTTACTCTATTTTCTCTTGAAATCAGTTATCTCAATCCATTAAATTCATCTTTCATGTCGCTTGCTCCGTCGTACTCTTATCATCTAACTTGTTTTAAGCTCAATCCATATTTAGTAAACAAAAAATCAATAGCAGACTTCAAAGAAAAGGTAAATGTTTCTTTCACATAAATAAGCTCAATGAATTTCTTTTTCACTATGTCGTTCTTATCAACAAAACGTAAAACAACCGAGATTTGCTCCATATCAGAAACATCATTAGACTCATCCACTAACAACCCAAACACATCATGACCAATCTCCTTAATTATATATTGGGTTATTTATTATGCGAGACATTGTACAATATCTTTCTGTATTATTGAAGAAACCATCTAACTATTCTTCACAATAACCTTAAAATATCATTTTGTGATGTAATACTTCACAAGTTCCATAAAATTTTCTTTATTATCAGAATTTTCTAACTCAATCGTGGCCTCAAAACGGTAGCCCTTGTTTTAACAAAAATATAGAAGAATTAATTAAGGCATTCAATTGAATACGATACTTGTTGCTCATAGTATCACTTTGCTTATGCATAGTATGTACGTAGATTGATCTTGCATCATCAAATCATCACATTTTTCCGTGCATTATTAACATCACTCACATGAGCATTCAATCTCTCGATCTTATTCCAATTAGAAAATCCATCAGTTACAAAAGCATCATTCCCAACTTGTTATCTAAACAAGTAAAGCACTACAAGAAATATTCAAATTTGCGATGGATACAAATTTACGACGGATTGTGTAATAACCCGAATCCAATTTGGGATATTTAATTAAAATCGGAGAAGAATAATTAAATAAACGGGTACTAAACCTTAAGATAGCGACCACAAAGTGTTGGGAAAAGGCCCGGAAAAACCACCCCAAGCGAACGAGATGAGAAAACGACAAGAAAAAGGAAAAATATGTCTAGACCGATCGGTCTAGAACGAAGCCCGACCGGTCTGGACAAAAACGAGGCCAAAAAAAAGGAGGTTTGGACCGATCGGTCTAGGCTCTGGACCGACCGGTCCAGGCGGAGGGAAATATCAGACGATCTTGCATTATTGGACGCGACAAAAACGTGACAAAAAGAGGCCTAGCGGCCGCCTAAGCCCGCCCAACTTGTAAAGGGAGACGCCAGCTCGCCTCCCTACCCTCCTATCTGTCACACGACCCAGCCATCGTCCCTAAAAACTCTCCAGAAGAGAGCAGCTCGGCCATTGTTGCAGAGCTTGGAGAAGAGAGAAAACAGAAGGAAAAGAGAGAGAAGGAAAGAGAAAGAGAAGGAGAGAGGAGGAAAGGAGTTCGGGGAAGCAACAAGGGACAACCCTAGAACGTCTGAGAGGATCGCCGTGATCGAAATCGTCGGAAAACGCCATCAAATCCGGCCAAAACCAGAAACAGTTCTGGTTTGAGGTGAGTGGCTCGAGTTACCTCTGTGTGAGCTTATTTTCATCATTGTTATGGTGTTAATTCGATGAAACCTTGGCATGATTAGAAAGTGGAAGTTGCAATGAACACATAGAAGCAAACGACACTCGATTTGGTGAAGAAACGAGCAAGATATGAAAGGTTGAAAATCGGAGAAAAACTGTAAAATTGCAGAGAAAAACGCAGAAGCATGCTGAGTCCGAAACTTTCGGGCCATTACCCAAAAAATAAGGTGTGATAATTGAATAAATTGTTAGTTGTGATCAAAAGAGGACATTGCAAGGAGCATTTAGAAACAAACGGCACTCAATTTGGACAAGAAACGAGCAAGTTTTGAGCCAACGAAGTCGGACCAGAATCGGGGACGAAAATCGCGAAAACGCGATCTGTCTCCAGGCTCTGGACCGACCGGTCCAGACCTTGGAAATGCCGGAACGGTCCGAAATGACCTGGACCGACCGGTCCAGACCCCGGGAAGGCCCGAACCGACCGGTCCAGACCCAGAAACCACCGAAAATGCCCGAAATGACCAGGAACGATCGGTTTAGACCTCGGGAACGCCCGGACCGACCGGTCCAGACTAGAAAGTGATGAAATTGAGCCAAAAAGACCTCGGGATGAAATAGAAACCTAGGAATCGACCAAACTATGTGAAGAAGGAGCTGGAACATGACAAAAATGAAGAAAAGGAAGAATTGGAATAAATTAATAAATTGAATGTGTGGTGAGATGTGCGACACATAACGAGAGAATCGGTATATGTTGTTTGAGTTTTATTTTCCGATGGGTCACGAGAAGTGACGTGCGCGTGAAGCGATTTGATTGTTGCTCGAAGCAACGGCCAACGTCATGAGATGTGACGGGCGTGAGAGGCGCTCCTAGTCATGCGATGTGACTAGGGTTTACGGCTAACCCTATGGTGCGATGCCATACGGGATTTGATTGTTGCGCGAGGCAACGGCCAACATCATGAGATGTGACGGGCGTGAGAGGCGCTCCTAGTCATGCGATGTGACTAGGGTTTACGGCTAACCCTATGGTGCGATGCCATACGGGATTTGATTGTTGCGCGAGGCAACGGCCAACATCATGAGATGTGACGGGCGTGAGAGGCGCTCCTAGTCATGCGATGTGACTAAGGTTTACGGCTAATTCTATGGTGCGAAACCATACGTACTTGATTGTCGTGAGAAGCGACGGCCAACGTCACGAGAGGTGACGGGCGTGAGAGGCGCTCCTGGTCATGAGAAGTGACCAGGGTTTACGGCTGACCCGATGGTGTGAAACCATACGGGAATTGATACGATGATGTTTTAATATGATATGTATGCGTGTTGAATATTTGCGCGAAGCAACGACCAACGTCATGAGATGTGACGGGCGCGAGAGGCGCTCCTAGTCATGCGATGTGACTAAGGTTTACGGCTAATTCTATGGTGCGAAACCATACGTACTTGATTGTCGTGAGAAGCGACGGCCAACGTCACGAGAGGTGACGGGCGTGAGAGGCGCTCCTGGTCATGAGAAGTGACCAGGGTTTACGGCTGACCCGATGGTGTGAAACCATACGGGAATTGATACGATGATGTTTTAATATGATATGTATGCGTGTTGAATATTGAATGTTATACCTTGTGTTTTATCGTTTTAATACCGTTCTCACTGGGAACGGGTTTACCGGATCCAACCCGGATCATTCACTAAGCAGTTGTGCTTAGCCCTCGTGGTTTTACCTTTTTCAGATCACGAGGAGCACGAGTAGCACGTTTGGGGTGACGAAAACTTCGAAAAGACAGCATCGTGTACGGGGTTTTCCTTATTTGTATGATTTGAACTATAGATATGATTCCCATGTTTGTATGGTTATATTTTTTCAATTCAGACATGTGTGTTTAAGACTTAAATGCTGTTATATTCCGCTGCGTATTTGATATTTTAAAAAGTTTTAAAATTTCCGTATTTTTGGTTTGTATTATTTTATTTGCTTTCCGTCCATGTGGCACATCCTGTGACGGAAATCGGGATACGGGTGTCACAACTGTTGGTATCAGAGCAAAGTTCCTTCCACGGGAAAGAACGCCTCACTACCTTAAGATTTTTACAATGGAAAATGTTTTCGAAAACCATGTCCCAAGGAATTTTTACAAAGAACCGTACATACGATGTGTTGTCTGAGGTCACCACTAATGCTGCATTTACCATGGTGCAGTGAAATGGCGCCACGACGTGCTCAGTCTACGACGGGAGACAACAATGTCCCCAACTATGTTCCCTAAGCTGCAGAATTTAGGGAATTTCAGGAGGAGATACGAAGTGAATTTCGTGCATTCCAGGAGACCATGATACAAACCTTGATGGCACATCTCCTACCTCCACCCCCAGCGCGAGGTCCGGAACCTAGGGAAGAGGACCTGCCTCCGCCACCGCCTGCACCGGCAGCGGCAGGGGGGCGTTCGGGAGTTACGATCCATGCACACTCCCAAGTTTGGAGGATCGCTGGATTCTGAGGTTGTAGAAGAATGGATGACATGCATCACACGAGACTGGAATATGTTCAGTGTCCTCTACGTTATCGAGCACTACTAGCGAGCCATCACTTGTCCGGGCAAGCTCGACATTGGTGGAAAAAGGTGGTACAGGAGATGTCGGACGGGCATCGTTTCACCTGGGAGGAATTCAAGGAGGAATTTGAGAGGAAGTACTACCGCCGACAGAATCAAGAACGTCGCCTCTCTGATTTCCTGAACTTGCAGCAAGGAAACATGACTGTGAGAGAGTACGAAGCTGAATTCGTACGCATGCTTAAGCATTCGGCGCATCTGGTGCCCCTAGAGAACCAGAATATCACTAAGTTCATTGTGGGACTACGACCCTCACTCCGCTAGAGAGTCACACTTCATGAATTCCGAACTCTGAACCATTGCATTGACCAGCTGGAGAAAGCAGAGGAAGCGGAAAAAGAGGAGAGAGCCAGCAGGACCCGTGACCGAAGTCCTCCTAGACGCCACCCCTACCGTCCGTTGGGGAGGACTGGTCAGACTGGCCAGAGCAGCCGAGTGCAGGACAAGGGTAAGGCGCCAATCACTCAGGTATTACCTCCGCCACCTCGGAGAGGGCCACCTGTCTGCTATCGGTGCCAGCAGCCGGGACACTTTGCTGCATATTGTACGGTGAGACCCGCAGAGCCGCAAGCGCGAGCGGCTATACCACCGAGACCTCCTGCTGGAGCTGGAGTGGCTCCCAGGGGCTTATGCCCTAGACGCGGAGCAGGAGATTCAAGAGGAGGAGGTTCATGACGACGGAGTTGAGGCAGATGCGATTGCAGGTACTCTTTTACCTCTTGAGCGTAGTATTATTATCGCATTGAGGTAACCATTGTCTGTTAAAGTACGAAGTAACAAGAAACATCGCAGGTACCCTTCACTTATACGGGGTGTCCTGTTATACATTGTTTGACACTGGGGCGACTCACAGTTTTGTGAGCGCGGCTACAGTGGAGAGAATCGATGTAGAAAAGGTCGAACCGATGAGTAACTTCACCGTGCGTATACCGACTGGAGAAACCCTTACGGTTCGAGGGACTTTGCGTAGCGTACCCCTTGACATATGCGGCCGACAAATGCCAGTAGACCTTATTGTGGTTCCCATAGGAGTCTATGATCTCATACTGGGCATGGACTGGTTAATGAAATACCAGGCTTATATCAACTGCCCCCGGAGGACGATCTGGTTTCAAGAAGATTCCGGAGGTTTTGAATTTAGGGGAAGGGGAGCACCATCGACGGACCCGATTATCTCGGCGTTGAAAGCCGAAAAGATGATCAGGAAGGGAAACGATGCGTTCTTAGTGGTTATCACGACTACTAAAGAACCGGAAAAGCAATTGGAGGACACACTTGTTGCTCGGGAATTTCCAGATGTATTTCCGGATGAATTACCGGGAATACCGCCAAAGAGGGAGGTGGATTTCAGCATTGATGTACCACCGGGCACAGAGCCAATCACTAAGACTCCATACCGGATGGCGCCGACAGAAATGGCGGAACTGAAAAAGCAACTGAACGAGTTGGTGGAGAACGGGTTTATACGCCCGAGCGTTTCACCGTGGGGAGCACCGGTACTCTTTGTGAAAAAGAAAGACGGGAGTATGCGTCTGTGTATTGATTACCGCGGGCTCAACCAAGTGACAATCAAGAATCGGTACCCGCTGCCGAGGATTGATGAGCTACTTCATCAACTGCAGGTGGCCAAGTGGTTCTCGAAAATTGACTTACGATCGGGATATCATCAGATCCGGGTCAAGGAGGAGGACATACAGAAAACGGCGTTTCGGACCCGATATGGACATTTCGAGTTCGTGGTCATGCCCTTTGGACTCACGAACGCACCAGCGGTCTTCATGCAGTTGATGAACCGTGTGTTTATGGAATATTTAGATGAGTTCGTCATCATCTTCATCGATGACCTTCTTATTTATTCGCCGGACCAACAGACACACGAGGATCACTTGAGAAAGATTTTGTACAAACTGAGAGAGCACCGTTTGTATGCAAAGTTCAGCAAGTGCAGTTTCTGGTTGCAGGAGATTGGGTTCTTGGGTCATGTGGTATCAGCCCAAGGAATCCAGGTGGACCCGGCAAAAATCGAGGCAGTTATGGATTGGAAATCTCCGACTTCTGCTACTGAAGTTAGGAGCTTTCTCGGACTTGCAGGTTATTACAAGAGGTTTGTGGAGGGTTTTTCCAAGATAGCTCGGCCTATGACGAAGCTGACAGGGAAGAATGTTAAGTTTGAGTGGACTGCCGAATGCGATGCTAGTTTCCGGGAATTGAAACAACGTTTGACCTCAGCACCTATCCTAGCATTACCACAACCGGGCGTACTATACGAAGTCTACACCGATGCATCTAAGCAGGGACTCGGTTGTGTGTTGATGCAGGAGGGACACTGATCGCCTATGCATCGAGGCAACTGAAGAAACATGAGGAAAACTATCCAACGCACGATATGGAACTACCAGCGGTGGTTCATGCATTAAAAACTTGGAGGTCGTATCTGTATGGTGAGAAGGTTAAGCTCAACACGGATCACAAAAGCTTGACCTACGTGATATCCCAGAAGGATCTAAACCTAAGACAACGGCGATGGTTAGAACTGATTGCAGACTATGACTTGGAGATAACCTACCATCCTAGTAAGGCTAATGTGGTAGCAGATGCACTAAGCCGGAAACGGATCTTGGCTGCTATCCGTACAGTGGCTTCGTCTCGCAGCAATGCCGCAGAGTTGACTGCGATGTTGGGGCACTTGACGTTGGAACGAGAGGAACCCACTCCGACGCTGGTCGAACGAGTAATCATGGGACAACCCAGTGATCCCTTACTATCGCGGTACCGAGATCGAATCGAGGAGTATAGTTCTAAGGGCTACCGCATTGACGAGAAAGGAGCATTGCGCTTGGGAAACCGACTATGTGTGCCAGAGGACACTGCGTTGAGACATGAGATATTAGCTGAGGCACATCAGACGAGGCTAGCAATACATCCAGGGGCAAGTAAGATGTATCAGAGACTACGCCAATGGTACACGTGGCCAAGGATTAAGAGAGACGTTGCTGATTATGTAGTCAGATATCTCACTTACCAACAGGTGAAAGCAGAACGACAGATGCCGTGAGGGAAATTGCAGCCGTTGGAGATACCACAATGGAAGTGGGATTCGATCGCCATGGACTTTGTAGTCGGATTACCACTTACACCGACGAAGAAGAACGCTATTTGGGTAGTCTGGATCGACTAACCAAATCTTCTCACTTCCTCCCTATACGCCAAGAGTATCCGATTGAGAGGTTGGCGCGGATCTACATTGATGAGATTGTGAGACTACATGGGGTACCGAGTGAGATCATCTCGGACCGAGATGATCGGTTTACGTCACGCCTATGGAAGGCAATACAGGACGCGTTGGGGACGAAGCTGAAGATGAGTACGGCATATCATCCTCAGACAGATGGACAGTCGGTACGAACGATACAGACTTTGGAGGATATGCTTCGCGCATGTGTGTTAGAATGGGGAGCCCCGTGGGATCAGTACATGACGTTGTGCGAGTTTGCGTACAACAACAGTCACCATGGGAGTATTGGAGTACCACCGTATGAGGCATTATACGGGAGGCCGTGCAAGACACCTTTGTGTTGGACAGAGATTGGGGAGAGACGAGAATTCGGGCCTGAGATTGTGGAAGAGACTACGGAAGCGATTCGAAAGATTCGAGTTAACCTGAAAACACCACAGGATCGACAAAAATCATATGCCGACCAGAGGAGACGGGACGTCACCCTTGAAGTTGGAGATCAAGCATTCCTCCGAGTTCAGGCCATGCGAGGACACGCTAGGTTTGGACAGGGCGGCAAGCTAAAACCGCGATATATCGGACCCTATCCGGTGATTGGGAAGGTAGGCGCAGTAGCATATCGACTCGGGTTGCCTTCAGAGCTGGGCAACATCCACGATGTATTCCATGTGTCGATGCTACGGAGATACGTAGCAGACCCTTCCCATGTGCTACAACCTCAGGAGTTAGAGTTCACGAATGCTACACGTTTTCGAGATGAACCGCTACAGATAATGGACCGAAAGGTTAAGAAGCTGAGGACGAAGGAGGTGCCATTGGTGAAAGTGTTGTGGAGAAGCCAAGGGGTCTCGGACATGACTTGGGAACCCGAAGAAGAGATGCGTAGCAACTATCCCTATCTTTTCACTTGACGTTGTACAACTCTTGTGTATGACAATGGATCGTATGAAACTCCTATCTGATGTATGACACTGCTGTAATGGAGGTGTTAGGGATTTTGCTATGAATGCGAATTGATTGACGACATCATGTGATTCGGAATTCGGGGACGAATTCTTTTTAAGGGGGGAGGATTTGTAATAACTCGAATCCAATTTGGGATATTTAATTAAAATCGGAGAAGAATAATTAAATAAACGGGTACTAAACCTTAAGATAGGGACCACAAAGTGTTAGAAAAAGGCCCGGAAAAACCACCCCAAGTGAACGAGACGAGAAAACAACAAGAAAAAGGAAAAATATGTCTAGACCGATCGGTCTAGAACGAAGCCCGACCGATCTGGACAAAAACGAGGCTGAAAAAAAAAGAGGTCTAGACCGATCGGTCCAAGCTCTGGACCGACCGGTCCAGGCGGAGGGAAATATCAGACGATCTTGCATTATTGGACGCGACAAAAACGCGACAAAAAGAGGCCTAGCGGCCGCCTAAGCCCGCCCAACCTGTAATGGGAGACACCAGCTCGCCTCCCTACCCTCCTATCTGTCCCACGACCCAGCCATCGTCCCTAAAAACTCTCCAGAAGAGAGCAGCTCGGCCATTGTTGCAGAGCTTGGAGAAGAGAGAAAACAGAAGGAAAAGAGAGAGAAGGAAAGAGAAAGAGAAGGAGAGAGGAGGAAAGGAGTTCGGGGAAGCAACAAGGGACAACCCTAGAACGTCTGAGAGGATCGCCGTGATCGAAATCATCGGAAAACGCCATCAAATCCGGCCAAAACCAGAAACAGTTCTGGTTTGAGGTGAGTGGCTCGAGTTGCCTCTATGTGAGCTCATTTTCATCGTTGTTATGGTGTTAATTCGATGAAACCTTGGCATGATTAGAAAGTTGAAGTTGCAAATGAACACATAGAAACAAACGACACTGTAAAATTGCAAAATTGCAAAGAAAAACGCAGAAGCATGCTGAGTCCGAAACTTTCGGGCCATTACCCAGACAAAAGGTGTGATAATTGAATAAATTTTTAGTTGGGATCAAAAGAGGACATTGCAAGGAGCATTTAGAAACAAACGGCACTCAATTTGGATAAGCAACAAGCAAGTTATGAGCCAACGAAGTCGGAACAGAATCGGGGACGAAAATCGCGAAAACGCGACCTGTCTCCAGGCTCTGGACCGACCGGTCCAGGCTCTGGACCGACCGGGCCAGACCCTGGAAATGCCAGAACGGTCCGAAATGGCCTGGACCGACCGGTCCAAACCCCGGGAAGGCCCGGACCGACCGGTCCAGACCCAGAATCCACCGAAAATGCCCGAAATGATCAAGAACGATCGGTTTAGACCCCGGGAATGCCCGGACCGACCGGTCCAGACTAGAAAGTGATGAAATTGAGCTAAAAAGACCTCGGGATGAAATAGAAACCTAGGAATTGACCAAGCTATGTGAAGAACGAGCTAGAACATGACAAAAATGAAGAAAAGGAAGAATTGGAATAAATTAATAAATTGAATGTGGGGTGAGATGTGCGACACATACCGAGAGAATCGGTATATGTTGTTTGAGTTTTATTTTCCGATGGGTCACGAGAAGTGACGTGCGCGTGAAGCGATTTGATTGTTGCGCGAAGCAACGGCCAACATCATGAGATGTGACGGGCGTGAGAGGCGCTCCTAGTCATGTGATGTGACTAGGGTTTACGGCTAACCCTATGGTGCGATGCCATACGGGATTTGATTGTTGCGCGAAGCAACGGCCAACATCATGAGATGTGACAGACGTGAGAGGCGCTCCTAGTCATGCGATGTGACTAGGGTTTACGGCTAACCCTATGGTGCGATGCCTTACGGGATTTGATTGTTGCGCGAAGCAACGGCCAACGTCATGAGATGTGACGGGCGCGAGAGGCGCTCCTAGTCATGCGATGTGACTAGGGTTTACGGCTAATTCTATGGTGCGAAACCATACGTACTTGATTGTCGTGAGAAGCGACGGCCAACGTCAGCAGAGGTGACCGGCGTGAGAGGCACTCCTGGTCATGAGAAGTGACCAGGGTTTACGGCTGACCCGATGGTGTGAAACCATACGGGAATTGATACGATGATGTTTTAATATGATATGTATGCGTGTTGAATATTGAATATTATACCTTGTGTTTTATCGTTTTAATACCGTTCTCGCTGGGAAGGGTTTACCAGATCCAACCCAGATCATTCACTAAGCAGTTGTGCTTAGCCCTCGTGGTTTTACCTTTTTCCGATCACTGAGGAGCATGAGTAGCACGTTTGGGGTGACGAAAACTTCGAAAAGACAGCATCGTGTACGGGGTTTTCCTTATTTGTATTATTTGAACTATAGATACGATTTCCATGTTTGTATGGTTATATCTTTTGAATTCGGACATGTGTGTTTAAGTCTTAAATGCTGTTATATTCCGCTGCGTATTTGATATTTTAAAAAGTTTTAAAATTTTCGTATTTTTGGTTTGTATTATTTTATTTGTTTTCCGTCCATGTGGCACATCCTGTGACGGGAATCGGGATACGGGTGTCACAGATTGTGACAGAATCATTTCTGTCCGTATATCGTTGTCGCAAAAATTTGTCAGTCGTCAATCCGTCGCAATTGCGACGGACAAAATCTGCGTTTTGTGACAGATTTGCAATAGATGTGTCCGTTGCAAATATTTTTTAAATTTTAAAAAAAATATAAAAACTATATATTATACACACGCATATACATATATTCACATATACGTACATTACAATATATATATATACATACACATACACATATATTCATACACATGCACATATATATACACATATAAATTTACATACACATATATATATACACTTACACATATACATTACACACATACATCAACACACATTCATACATATTCACACATACACATACACATATATATATATTCACATATACACATATACATACATACATACATATATATATATATATATATATATTCACATACACATCACATAAACACACATATACATTTATATACATACACATTCACATTCACATTCACATTCATATACATACATAACCACACATACACACACATACATAAACACACACATATACACAAACACATACACATTCATATACACGCACACACATATTCACATACACACATACACATATACACATACACATATTCACATTCACATATATACACAACATACACATACACATATATATTCATATATATACACACATATACACATACATATTCATATTTACATATATACGCGTACCTTAGCAAATTTTGAAGAAAAACGATTCGTTGGAGAATATTGGAAAAGATGGCGATTTTTTCTTGAAATTTCGAAGTCTGAAGGAGGAAGGCGAAGTCGCGACTTTTATTATGTGTTTGCAACGGATATTTCCGTCGCAAATCCGTCGCCAAGGCAAAAATTCGAAATACAACTGCGAAAATTTGACGCCAAGGCAAAAATTCGAAATAAAACTGCGCTAACGGAAATAAATAAAATTAGTATTTGCGACAGAAATATCTGTCGCAAAATTATCGCAAAGCAAAAAAATTAAAATTAAATAAAATTAATATATGCAACAGACTTTTCGTCGCAATCTGTCGCAACATCCGGCACATATTGAAAATTCCATCGCAATTAAGGTTTGTTGTTACGACGACAACGATTCTATCGCATTCTGTCGCAAATTTTCGAAGGATTTTGCTACGTAAAATTTTTTTCGCATTCTGTCGCAAAACTGTCGTATTCCGTCGTAATTTGTGTGCGACAAAATTTTCCGTCATAAATTCTGTCGCAATTTGAAGATTTTCTTGTAGTGAAGGTACTAACAACATGCTCAATCTTCCTTTACACTATATGCTAACCAAACACCATATTGATCTAAACATATTGTATTAAATTGTCTCTATTTATTCCTTATCATCTTTTTTGATAAGTTATGATCACATTGTTAACAAGATCTCCTAATCGAATATTTGTATCGTATCTCATATCTCTGATTAGGATGATATTTTGATATTTTTTATCAGCCGGATCGGACGGAAAATCATGTAAAACAATTTGCTAAGGTATGGAGAGCCTAACATGAAAGTTTGATATATTGTCGACTGGAACTTTATTCCTATCTTGAGATATCAATGCAAATTTCTCTTGATAAATTTGTTCATTGGGTTCTCAGTCAAATCAAATATAAGATTGAATATATATATATAACAATAAATTTATGAATATGGTCAAAATATAAAGCTGATAAACAAATAAAAAATAAAATTACTTCAAAAAAATTATAACACTTACATACCATTAGTTTTTCTATGCCTAATTATTCTCAAACTTAAAAAAATAACTCAATAGTTCCTTGGAAATTTTTAAAAAATAGATCAAAATAAAGAGAAACAAAAAAGACGACGACTAAAACTCTGTTTATAATTGTGTTTTTCCAAAGTAGTTATATATTGGAAAATTTCTTTTCAAAGTAATTTTGTATTAGGAAAGAATTTGAAATTGAAAAAGAAAAACAAAAAGTAAAATCCTTATAGCTTCAGAGTTGGTCCGTGAATACGGAAGCACATGGTCAGCTAAGAATTCAATGTTCAAGCTAGATATCATAAAGGCCTTTGACTCAATCATATGGGCCTTTGTTACTGAGATGTTCGCAGCCATAGACTTTTCCGCAACATTCATTCACCGGATAAAGCAATGTATAACAACTACGACTTTCTCAGTTAACATTAACAGAGAGCTATCGGAATATTTTAGAGGACAAAGAGGACTAAGGCAAGGGGATCCCCTATCCCCCTTACCTTTTCATAATCGCTATGAAGGCCCTATCCAGAAGCTTGATAAAGTCGCACCCCTTGGTCAGCTGCAAGTATACTCAAAGTGTGCAAACCCCTTACTAATATATGTAACGACCCGAGGCCACTACAGAATGATAGAGTTGTCCCCACACACCAACACGGGACCTTTTAGCGTGTTTTGTCCTCACTCGCAGACATCCCGGAAAGTACTTCCCAGGAGGTCACCCATCCTAAGACTACTCCAAGGCCAGCACGCTTAACTTTGGAGTTCTCTCGAGATGGACAACCGAAAAGATAGATGCATCTTGTTGGTATGAGTAGCTCAATTAATTCCTTTAAATTATCTTAGACTGCGTAGTCCCATACCTACACAGCCCTCGGATCCCTCTCATTCCGGTGCGTCCGCTTCATCCCTGTACCCCCTATCCAGAAGCTCGTCGGGAGCCGCCCATTGTCCATGCCTCTCGCACCGGCGATCACTCTCCGCTTTCCTACGGTATCCTGGTGATACGTGTGTACCGAGTCTAGAATTTATACCCGATTCACAACTCACCGCAAGGATACGGATCGTCGTAACACGGGGTCGAACGCAAGGACCGGTAGCTAAATCTAAATCCTAATCGAGACTAAATCAAAGCAAGGAAGTAGAAGTGATGGTGGAAGTGTATGGAAAGAATAGAAAATAAGGAAATAAAACAATAAAAGCGTGTAAGCTAGCAATCTAAGATGACCGTGGGTGTCGGGACCGTATTCGCGTGTATGGGTATATGCTAAGCATGCGAGAATTACGATATTGAATCTGTATTCGGGAATCGTCAAGCAACAAAAATAGAGAAATCACCTCCCGGCATATAACTCACTATCTAAAGTTCTCTAAATCCATATCCCTATGTGATTTATCAAACTAGATGCATGAAGAACACTATCATCAACCCTAGATCGATCAAACCATATTCCTATGTGAATAATACGATCTATTCTATCGATTTCGATCCGAAACTAAACCCATATTCCTATGTAGTTCAGAATCTGAAATAATTGGCCAAGGGGTCAGCAAACACTCGTTTTAGCTCCAGATTGCTCCCGCCTTGCTCCAAATCGCATCCGAGACCTGTAATCCTATAAAAACACAACCAAACCGTGTTTCGTGGCCTAACACGCCTATAATGCTTACAAATGCATGTGATCTCCGTATAAATCCTATAAAAACGCCCTGGAGATGTAGAGAGAAATATGAGTTATCAAATCCCCCCAGACTTAAACCGAAGTATATGGAAAGAATAGAAAATAAGGAAGCAAAGCAATAAGAATGTGTAAACTAGCAATCTAAGATGACCGTGGGTGTCGGGACCGTATTCGCGTGTATGGGTATATGCTAAGTATGCGAGAATCACGATATTGAATCTGTATTCGGGAATCGTCAAGCAACAAAGATAGAGAAATCACCTCCCGGCATATAACTCACTATCTAAAGTTCTCTAAATCCATATCCCTATGTGATTTATCAAACTAGATGCATGAAGAACGCTATCATCAACCCTAGATCGATCAAACCATATTCCTATGTGAATAATACGATCTATTCTATCGATTTCGATCCGAAACTAAACCCATATTCCTATGTAGTTCATAATCTGAAATAATTGGCCAAGGGGTCAGCAAACACCAATCGAATAAAGCACAAATCAATAAAACCGAAACAAATCCAAATCGCAACCAAGTTAGGGTTCAAACATACCCAAAACACAAACGAATCCCTAACCCACAGCCGTGGATCTACTCACGGTTCATGGAAAAACACTGAGCAAAACCAGAAACAGAAAGAAAAGAGGGAGAAGAAAGACTCATGTCGACAGCAAGCGATCTTCACGTTCCAACTCTCCTTCTTCTTCCCGAAATCCCGTAAAACTCTTATTTCTCTCCCCAAAGCTCTCCAAAGTCTGTATAAAGTCTGTTCCCCCTCTAGGACGTCTGTAGGCTCTTTTTATAAACCCTAGGCGGCGCTCCCAAAGTCCTACTCCCGTTCCAACTCTGAAAATACGAATCTGGGCTTTTTCTGGGTTTTGACTCGGACCGAGGCAGTACTCTGACTCGACCGAGTCAAAACGAAACTATTAAGAATTCGGCCCAGCCCATTCTTCTGACTCGGGGTGTCTGACTCGGGCATTCTGACTCGGGCATGTTGA
>NW_010966177.1:8478572-8479671 GCF_000463585.1 Tarenaya hassleriana
AAAACTTTGATTTCTCATAAGGTGCCAGCGGAGTCCTAAAAGCAACATCCGCTGATCCCTGGTCGGCATCGTTTATGGTTGAGACTAGGACGGTATCTGATCGTCTTCGAGCCCCCAACTTTCGTTCTTGATTAATGAAAACATCCTTGGCAAATGCTTTCGCAGTTGTTCGTCTTATGCCTGAATGGGTGAGGGATCTATCCACCCCCCAGACTTGAACCATACACCGTCCACGGTGGAGACTCTCGCCCGGAAGAACAGAATCGAAAATAACGTGTGAAGAGAACCAGTAAAAGGGTAGAGAAGGCTTAGCTCTGCGAAATTCGTTCGCTCGCAATGAAGTTAACTCACGTCAAACGCCAGAACTCTCATACTCTCTGTGAACTGGGATCTATCCACTCGTCGTCACTCGAAAACTGATACTCATCTCTCATGTGTCGGTATGAACGCTCATAGAACAACAAACGTTAACCGAAAAAAACATAGAGGCTCGCATATAGATAGATAAGTCCAGAGTATGCAAAATCCGAGTCTCCAAAATACATCCGAAAGGCCTACTACATCTCTACTAAAATGGAAAAGGGAAGACCTACCTGAACTGTGGTCTAGTCGTCTGCTGGTGCATCGTCTCTGTCGTCCTCCATAGGTACTGGTGGCTGCTCGTCTGGGAATAGTAGGTTGCGGGAACCGCGAAACTCCCCATATAATGCATCGTGTTGTATCCTGAGTGCCTGCATCTGATCAACCAGCTGTGAGGAGGTCCCGCACCATCTGGTGTACATGCCCGTCATCTCGGAGTCGACATGGCACCGCATGTCTGTCATAGCGCTCTCGACTGAACTCCTAATGTCGACCACTGCCCTGTCTACTGAGCTCCGCGTGTCCAACATCGCCTGATACATGAAGCGCTGGAAGTCGTCCTGTGGCTGGAATGTGTATCCATAGCTGTCTGGGCCACAAGTAGGTGGTGGCGGTGATGGTCGCGTGAAGTCTGGCTCTGGAAATGAAGCAGTGGGCGGTGGCAGTGGAGATGACTGGAGCAAGTCATCGGGTGGTCGGGATGTCCCTGCCTCTGAAGTGTGGTGCTCCGAATGTGTGG
>NW_010966177.1:8480090-8486600 GCF_000463585.1 Tarenaya hassleriana
AGTGGAGTGCTACTCGGGATGCTAGATCAACGCGAGACATTCCCCAGTCGGATCCATCGTAAAGTGGACTCAGGGCCTGTCGGATGAACTGTAGCTCCGTCTGGGATACTGACCCCGGATCTTTCCTAGCAAACAATGTGTTAGCTAGGATCATATGAAAGTACCTGACTGCAGGGTGTCGGATCCATGTAGACTTCAGACGACTGGCTATGTAGTCGCGGGATCCTATCTCTGACCAGAACTGTCGCAGTGCGGATCCGCTCACGGATGGGAGCTCGGCTGTCTCCCTGGGAGCAACACCGAGGATCTCGGAGAGCTGAGCCATGGTGAGGTGGTAGGGACGCCCGGCTATCCAGAATGCCATGTAAGCTCTGCTGGTGTCACCGTCCTGGGGAATGTACAGGCGGTATGATGCCAGAAATTCCGCCGTCAGCTGTCTATATGTCGATTCGCGAGCCTCGAGGATGCTGAGCCATCCTAATTGGTCGCACAAGCCGTGGACCTGCTCGTAGAATCCTAGCTCGATAATCTCCTCGTCTGGGAATTTGGTGCAGTAGATCAGGTTGGAGAAGTAGGTTGCTGTCTGCTGCATGTCAGGAGTGGGCAGGCGGAAGCGAGGCTCGTGGTCGGTATCGCTGACTACGATCGTCGGAGGGGTCAGGGTCATCACTGCGTCCGCCCGCGGTTGAAAAGGAGCAAGAGGTGGAATGTGGTCCTCGCGAACGTCGGATGCCCTAGCTTTTGTCTTGCGGGTGGCCATCTGAAACTCAAGACAAAGACAGGTGAGTGCGACCGGGATCGCCAAAACGAGTGGAAAAAGGCCCGGATATCGCACAGACGACTGACTCGGCCGAGTCAAGACTGCCAGGGCCGAGTCAGAACGTGCAGTCAATGTAATAGATGTTGCCTCGGTCGAGTCAACACTTGACTCGGACCGAGTCAACACGCGGGAGTCATCGAAATTCCGCATTCTGCCTCGGTCGAGTCAACGTTTGACTCGGACCGAGTCAGAACGCTGTTCGTTCCGCCAGACGAAAAGTTGCACTCAAAATCCCCGAAATCACCGAAATCAACAGGAAAAATTCATGGGTGAGCAAGAATAAGCGTGTATGTGCAGAGATCTGTGTCCTAATCACTCGAAAACTCATAAAAACTTCCTGATTTGGTGAAAATCACAAATCTCACTCTCAACTCAAAAATCTTTCGCAAATCCGGAATAAATATGCGTAAATGGGCATGAATCGCCCATAATCTGCAAAATCTAAGGGCGGAAATACATACCGGATGGATTTCGGTTATGAAATCGAAGGCAATGACTCGGAGTGACGAAACCGGGGAAGAGAGGATTTTTCGCGAGAAAAGGGGAAGAAGTGGGCACAAAAAAATCGGCTGAGTCAAATAAGTAGGGTTTCGAAACTCTGACTCGGTCCGAGTCAACACTTGGCTCGGTCGAGTCAGTTTACCTTGCCGATTCACCATCTGTTGCGAATTGACTCGGTCGAGTCAACACTTGACTCGGACCGAGTCAAAACTCTGTGACACGATCTGAACTCCGTTTCTGCGCTCGATGACCTGCGAATCAAGTTCTATATCCCTGTACCCAAGGGAAAACGCCATGTAGGCTCCCAAATCCAAAAAGAAAAAGTCTAAAACCCAAACAATCATCTCAAAAACAAAACAAAAACCCCGGGTTGCCTCCCGAGAAGCGCTTCTTTATGGTCATTAGCTAGACCGTACGTGAACTCAGGCTGATGGAGGTACTGTGAGAGGAAGAACACCTCTCTCACCTGCAGGGTCGGCCGGGTTATACAGCTTCAGACGCTGTGCATTTACCTTGAACGTACCACCCGTGCTGTTATACAGCTCAATTGCGCCGTGATCGTAAACTCGATGGATCTTGAATGGACCGGACCACTTAGACTTCAGCTTACCTGGAAACAATCGCAAACGAGAGTTGAAGAGAAGGACAAGATCACCTGAGTGGAATGATCGCGGAATGATGTGTCGATCGTGCCATTTCTTCGCTCTCTCCTTGTAGATTTTCGCGTTCTCGTACGCGTCAAGTCTGATCTCCTCAAGATGGTGTAGCTGGAGCACGCGTTTCTCTGCAGCGGTCTTCATGTCATAGTTGAGCGCCTTGATTGCCCAATAAGCTTTGTGCTCGAGCTCAACCGGTAGATGACATGCTTTTCCGTAGACAAGTTGGAACGGTGTCATACCAATCGGCGTTTTGAAGGCTGTTCGGTAAGCCCATACTGCATCGTCTAGTTTCTGTGACCAATCCTTGCGTGACTTAGCGACGGTCTTCTCCAGAATGGACTTGATCTCCCGGTTGGAAATCTCCACTTGTCCACTAGTCTGAGGATGATACGGAGTAGCAATCCGATGATGAACCCCGTACTTCTTCAGTAGTGTCTCGATGATCCGGTTGACAAAGTGTGCGCCGCCATCGCTAATCACAACACGAGGAACACCAAAACGTGGAAAAATAATCTGTCTAAATAGCCTAACCACAGTCTTAGCATCATTCCTCGCGCTAGCCAATACCTCTACCCACTTAGTCACATAATCAACCGCAACTAGGATATATACGTTCCCACAAGACGATGGAAAAGGTCCCATAAAGTCTATGCCCCAAACATCAAAAGGTTCCACTTCTAGAATATAATTATGAGGTGTTTCATAGCGTCTAGAAATATTACCTGTGCGCTGGCAAGAATCACATGAGGCGACGTACCTATGGACATCCTTGAACATCGTAGGCCAATAGAATCCCGCTTGTAGAATCTTCATTGCGGTCTTCGAAGCGGCGAAATGACCTGCATAATCAGAAGAGTGGCAATGGAAAAGTACCTGTTGCACTTCTTCCTCGGGAATGCATCGTCTGAACATCCCATCGGTACCACGCTTGAACAAGAACGGATCGTCCCAAAAATAATCCCGTACGTCATGGAGGAACTTCTTCCTTCCGTTATAATTAAGCTCGGACGGGAGTATTTGGGAGACCAGATAGTTCACGTAGTCTGCGTACCATGGGTCTTCGTGTCGGGTAGTGACTGCCATAATCTGCTCCTCTCGCAAATAATCATCTATCGGCAGAGGATCGGGTATCGCAAGGCGTGAAAGATGATCTGCAACTGTGTTCTCCGTGCCTTTGCGATCCCGAATCTCGACGTCAAACTCTTGTATGAGTAGCATCCATCGAATCAGTCGAGGTTTGGCGTCTTTCTTCGTCAGCAAGTACTTCAAGGCCGCGTGGTCTGAGTATACGATCACTTTCCGTCCCACCAAGTATGACCTGAATTTCTCAAAAGCAAACACCACAGCAAGTAACTCTTTCTCAGTAGTGGTGTAATTTACCTGCGCATCATCAAGAGTCCGACTTGCATAGTAGATGGCGTGGTGTTTGTGATCCTTCTTCTGCCCCAGCACCGCTCCAAACGCATAATCGCTAGCATCGCACATCAGCTCAAACGGTAGAGTCCAATCGGGGGGCTGTATGATTGGTGGTGAGATCAGAGCTGCCTTCAAAGTCTGGAAGGCCTTCGAGCATTCTGCAGTAAACCTGAAAGGTACATCCTTCGCCAATAGCTCGGTAAGTGGTCTAGAGATCTTGGAGAAGTCCTTGATGAACCGTCGATAAAATCCCGCATGTCCTAGAAAACTGCGGATGCCTTTGACGTTCACTGGCGGTGGTAGCTTCTCAATAACCTCTATCTTCACTCTGTCTACCTCGATTCCCCTAGAAGACACCTTATGTCCTAAAACAATCCCTTCTTGCACCATGAAGTGACACTTCTCCCAGTTGAGGACTAAGTTGGCCGCTGCACACCTGTCTAAAACTCGATGCAAATTGGCCAAACAAACATCAACGCTTGAACAAGAACGGATCGTCCCAAAAATAATCCCGTACGTCATGGAGGAACTTCTTCCTTCCGTTATAATTAAGTTCGGACGGGAGTATTTGGGAGACCAGATAGTTCACGTAGTCTGCGTACCATGGGTCTTCGTGTCGGGTAGTGACTGCCATAATCTGCTCCTCTCGCAAATAATCCTTCTCCCAGTTGAGGACTAAGTTGGCCGCTGCACACCTGTCTAAAACTCGATGCAAATTGGCCAAACAAACGTCAAATGAGGGTCCATGGACAGAGAAATCGTCCATGAACACCTCCATAATATCCTCAATCACATCAGAAAATATAGCAGTCATGCATCTCTGAAAAGTGGCAGGTGCATTACATAATCCAAAGGGCATACGACGATAAGCAAACGTGCCATAAGGACAAGTAAAGGTGGTCTTCTCCTGGTCGCTCGGGTGAATGGGGATCTGAAAGAATCCCGAGTAACCGTCTAAAAAACAAAAGTACGAGTGGAGTGCAAGTCTCTCTAACATCTGATCAATAAAAGGCAAAGGGAAGTGATCCTTACGGGTGTTGGAGTTCAACTTACGATAGTCGATGCACATCCTCCATCCCGTGACCGTCCGCGTAGGAATAAGCTCGTTCTTCTCGTTCTGGATCACGGTCATGCCTCCCTTCTTGGGTACAACCTGCACAGGACTTACCCACGTACTATCCGAAATAGGGTATATAATACCCGCATCTAACAGCTTCATGACTTCCTTCCTAACTACCTCTTTCATCGTCGGATTCAATCTACGCTGATGCTCAACAGAGGATTTCGACTCATCATCTAAATGAATACGATGCATGCATAATGAAGGGCTAAGTCCCTTAATGTCATCTAAAGTATATCCAAGAACACCCCTATAACGTCTAAGCAAATCAATCAACTGTTCCACCTGGGGTTCTAGCAATGCAGCATTCACTATAATCGGGTAGGTCGAGTTAGGTCCAAGGAAAACATACCTGAGCCCTTCGGGTAAGGGCTTCATCTCCACCTTCGGGGCACTCTCTAAACTCCAATCAGCTTTATTCAGCTTCCCCGTGCTAAGTGGTGGCTTTCTGGGCTCTGGAACGTCTTTAATAGTCGTCGTGGAGGGTTCGGAGACGTTCCGGGCTGGCTCGGTGTCGGTGGTGGGGCTCAGAGAACTGACTCGGTCCGAGTCAGAACGAAGGAAGGCCGAGTCAACACTTGACTCGGTCGAGGTCGAACTATACAACACCGAGTCTGAAACGAACGAAGTTTCCGAATTTTCCAGCGATCTGACTCGGTCGGAGTCAAGGACTGACTCGGTCGAGTCAGTAGACAGAAGCTCGAATTTCGCCTTGGTTTGATCGTCTAACGCCTGTGTGAGCTCCCGAATATCCTCCCAATTGCTGTATATACTTGCATTGGATGCCAGGAGGGATATTTCAAGTGGATCAATGTCTCGGAACTGATCGAAGACCTCCTGCGTCAAGATCTCGTGTACATCAACATAACACGCTGAATCGGTAGTGGATGGCTGCTTCATATTGTGATCTAAGGTGAACTCAACAGTCTCGTCACCTATCTTCATGGTAAGACGACCAGCTCGGACGTGTACAACCGCATCAGCCGTGTTCAGAAACGGTCGACCCAAAATAATCGGTATCTTCGAGTCTTCATCCATGTCTAAGACAACAAAATCGACGGGGACATAATAATCTCCGACTTTCAAAGGAACGTCCTCGAGAATACCTGCGGGATACTTAACAGATCGATCCGCTAACTGTAGCGCCATCCGTGTCGGCTTAAGCTCACCAATATTAAGCTTCTTGTAAATAGACAACGGTAGTAAACTGACGCTAGCACCAAGGTCGCACAACGCACGGTCTATCGCAATGTTTCCGATTTTGCAGGGAATCGAAAAACTACCAGGATCTGATCTCTTCCGTGGCAACTCATGCTGTAGAATCGCAGCGCTCACCTCTGTGCTCAAGGCTACTGTCTCCTTCCCAATTACCCTCTTCTTGGTCAAGATATCTTTCAGGAACTTCGAATAAGAGGGTATCTGCAGCATAGCCTCATAGAACGGTATAGTAACCTCCAGCTTCTGAAGCATATCAGCAAATCTCGAGAACTGTGTATCCTCAACATGCTTCTTCAATCGAGAAGGAAAAGGAACGGGTGGTACCTTAGGTGGAGGAGCGACGTATGGCGTTTCGGCTCCCTCTGCATTCACCCGAGGTGTCTCATCTGCTATGCCTTTTCCTTTCTCTTCAGTAGTGTATCTAGACGTCGTCCCTTTTTCTGTAGGGACTGTCTCTGGCAGATTCTTTCCACTCCTCAGCTCAACAGCGTTTACATGCTCTCGTGGATTTGGCTCGGGCTTCCTAGGAAATGTGCCCTGCTGCCTAGAGGGTTGTGATGCAAGCTGTGCGATTTGTGTGTCCACTAGCTTCATATGTGCATCCATCCCATCAAGTCTCCTCTCAAAGGTGTCTTGCCTTGCCCTTATGCTCTGTACCTCGGTTTTCAGCTCCGTAAACGATGTCTTCTGATCGAGCATTAGTTGGGAAAGCATTGTCTTGATGTCTGCTTCATCATTCTTTGCCGGTGGAGGAGCTCGGTAACCCTGCTTCTGCT
>NW_010966177.1:8487621-8526064 GCF_000463585.1 Tarenaya hassleriana
GCCGCTGAAATCTTGCCGTGGATACAGAAACCATGAGCTAAGATATTGTAGGTGACTACATTAGGCTTGTAACCGAGTTTCAAGATTTTGCCCACGACAGATAAACCCAAAAACACTTGAGGAGAGTGGGAGAAACAGTTGGTGAGAACATTCAAAGAGTAGATATTATGTGAAACCCCAAGCAATTCCATTTTCTTGCAGAGGGAAATGACAACATCATACCGTTTCATCTTCATGATTGCACTCAATAATTTGGTAAAATCGACGATGGAAGGTACGGGACGAGACTGAACCATCTGATCGAACAAATAAACAGCATACTCGACATGACAATCATGAACCCCACATCTCAATCTATCTCTGTATGACATATTGCGGTCTCTAACATCGGAAAAAGACGATCTCCGACAGCTTAAGACAGAGGAACAGTGCAAGAAGTTGTTCAGAGTACCTCTTCTTAGGGGATGAGTCTGAAGCAGACCTGAGGCAGAAGCAAATGCAAAAGCAGCCATTCTCCGGACCACTGCCGTCATCTTAGTTTCCATTCAAAGAGACAGAATCAGAAACCCCCACAAAACCTTATCCTTTTCGAACCTGATTCAGAAAGCCAAAACCCAAGTCAACACTCAATTCTAACATAAACAGATTACACGAATTTAGCGTAAAAACTGATATGAGAATTAATTCAGACAAGAGAAGGGCCGACCGCAATCAACATAAAAACTGATATGAGAATCACTTCAGACAAGTACGAAAATCGAAATCGAATAATTGAGAGGAGATGAGAGAGAGAGACTTTGAATAAAAAATCAGTTAATAATTAAAAATAAAAACAAAAAAATTTCAAGGCCTTATCGATGTAAGTACTCTGACACAGTCCTAGAAGACGCCTCGATCTATCTCTATAGATCTTTATTCCTAGAATATAGGTCGCTTCTCCTAGGTCCTTCATAGAAAACTGCGTTCCTAGCCAAGACTTAACGTCTTGCAAGGTAGGAACGTCATTCCGGTATTGACTATGATGAGACTTTTTCGCCCGTAGTTATGCTGAAGTCCATCAGGATCCTACTTGCCATAGCCGCATATTATGACTATGCGATATGGCAAATGGATGTCAAGACCGCGTTCCTTAACGGGAATTTGACCGAGGATGTGTACATGACACAACCCGAAGGTTTTGTCGATCCGAGGAACCCGAGGATGGTGTGCAAGCTTCAGAGGTCCATTTATGGACTGAAGCAGGCTTCGAGGAGCTGGAACCTTCGCTTTGATGAGACAATCACAAAGTTTGGTTTCTCACAGAACGAAGTCGAGCCATGTGTTTACAAGAAGGTTAGTGGGAGCACAGTAGTTTTTCTGGTGCTGTACGTGGATGACATTCTCCTTATAGGGAATGACGTTCCTACCTTGCAAGATGTTAAGTCTTGGCTAGGAACGCAGTTTTCTATGAAGGACCTAGGAGAAGCGGCCTATATTTTGGGCATCAAGATCTATAGAGATAGATCGAGGCGTCTTCTAGGACTGTGTCAGAGTACTTACATCGATAAGGTCTTGAAACGGTTCAAGATGCAAGATTCCAAGAAAGGAACCTTACCGATGAGCAGTGGCACAGTTCTCTGCAAGAGTCAGTGTCCTACGACACCTGATGAGCGAGAACGCATGGATCGGATTCCATATGCTTCGGCAATTGGATCCATCATGTATGCCATGCTTTGTACTCGACCAGATGTATCCTACGCGTTGAGCATTACGAGTAGATACCAGTCAGATCCAGATGAGTCGCACTGGATCACCTTCAAGAACATCCTTAAGTACTTGAGAAGGACTAAGGATGTACTCTTGGTATACGGTGGGTCGGAAGACGAGCTCGCTGTAAGAGGTTACACCGATGCTAGTTTTCAGTCAGACCCGGATGACTACAGATCGCAGTCTGGCTATGTTTTCTGCTTAAACGGAGACGTTGTTAGCTTGAACAGTTCCAAGCAGGCGACCGTTGCAGATTCTACTACAGAAACTGAGTATATTGCAGCGTCGGACGCAGCAAAGGAAGCTGTTTGGATCAGAAAGTTTGTTGGTGACTTGGGTGTCATTCCGAGTGCTGATAGCCCCATTGCTCTGTATTGTGACAACAATGGAGCGATCGCACAAGCAAAAGAACCCAGATCCCATCAACGATCCAAACACATACTCAGACGATTTCACATTATCAGGGAGATTATAGACAGAGGAGACGTGCACATTTGCAGAGTTGCTCCAAATCGCATCCGAGACCTGTAATCCTATAAAAACACAACCAAACCGAGTTTCGTGGCCTAACACGCCTATAATGCTTACAAATGCATGTGATCTCCGTATAAATCCTATAAAAACGCCCTGGAGATGTAGAGAGAAATATGAGTTATCACCTGGGCTGTCACAATATACTTGATCTTTGTTGATGACTTGGTCATCTTCAGCCGAGCTACAAGACAAATCTATGGAAGCCATACAAATCTGTCTGACATGGTTTGGGAGGAAATCAAGCCTAGAAATAAATCCAGAAAAATGTGAAATGTTCATTGGAGAACTATCTGATTAGGGAAGCAAGAATTAGCATCGTTAATGGGCATAATAGCACTGGATCCAATGAGGTGTCTTGGACTTTTAGTACACTATCACATAATAGCTAAGGCAAATTTCAAGCCTTTGATGGAGAAGGTCAAGAAGAAAGTCAATAGTTGGTCGAGTAAATTGTTGTCGTATGCATGCAGGTAAGATCCAACTTGTTACAACTGTTATATACGACATGGTTAATAGTGGAAGTGAAGTCTTCCTACTGCCAAAGCATCTCCTGAAGCAGATAGAAGCGATCAGCTCCACCTTTCTATAGAAAAACTCCCCCTCATGTTTGGGTAGGGCAAGAATTGCTTAGAGTAATATTTGCAAGCCTAGAAGGGGAGAAGCTTAGGAATAAAGAAACTGGATGTGATACCCGAATCCCGTATCTCGTGAACAAGATATGTCACATGGACGAAACCAATAAAATATAATAAACCAAAAATACGGGAATTTAAAAATCATTTTTAAATACAAATACGCAGCGGAATAAACACATCACACGTCTCTCAAATAACACATGTCCAAAAACGTAATTAAACACAACCGTCTTCACATGGAACCTTGTTCCACAATCCAAAACACATGAAGAAAAGATAATACGTTCGTACATGATGTTACTTTCACCAAGTCGTCGCCGTCCAAAGTGCGCTACTCATGCTCTTCTGGATCTGAAAAATTCAACAACGGAGGACTAAGCATAATGCTTAGTGAATGGCTCGGGTTGAGCCCGGAGAGCTCATTCTTATGGAGAATGGTGCCAACTAATCTCTCTATACAAGAATTTCCTAATTTTATCCATTTAACGTTTTCTCAATAATCCTTTTTAATTCATTATCATTATCCCATACATTTTCGATACCTGATAGTACTGACTCAAATCATCAACCGGCACCATCAGGTACCATTTCCTCTCGGTATCATCTAGTACTGACTCAATTCGTCTATTGGTACTAGATTCCACCCTGCTTCTCTATAATAGTCTGACTCCACTTCGTCAACCGATACTATTACAGAGACGACCACACAGATTCACCAGTACTGATTCCACGTCGTCAACCGGTACAGCCTTTACTACACATTTCCATAACGGTACTGACTCCTCTTCGTCGACCGGCACCGTTATGGAAACGTCCACCCTACAACACCAGTACTGACTCCACATCGTCAACCGGTACTTGTGTTATATTTCGGTAATAGTACTGACTCCAAGTTCGTCAATCGGTACTACTACCGAAATGTCCACATCAACCCCCCAGTACTGACTCAATTCATCAACCGGTACTAGGTCCACATCCACAAGTTTCTGTAATAGTACTCACTCCAAATTCGTCAACCGATACTACTACAGAAACCACACACACACCAGTGCTGACTCCAAGGTCATCAACCGGTACTGGTTCCACGCCCACACGTCCCCGCACTAGTACTGACTCACGCCGTCAACTGGTACTAAGTACGGGGTCCATCAATTCAATCATATGCATCCCCATACAATTGGTTACCCTTTATTTCTATATTATCATTCCTGAATTTTTCTCTTGGATTTATCTTTCGTACTCACTTCGATTTGTGGTTCAATTCTTTCATTTTATGTACTTACACCTTTTTCACATTCGTTCAACATATTTGTCTTATCATTTTTCATTTGATTACAACTTATCACCGTATTATAGTTTGATCCATTTGAACCCATAGTCGGGGTTGCGACCAGTCACTGTGAGATTTTTCCCTTTTTGTTTTAGCCTGGATCGATCGGTCTAGGAGCAGGTCGTCCGGTCTACGCATTTTGTTCATCTGGTTTTATTTTTAGTCCTGGACCGGTCGGTTTTGATGTAGACCGATCGGTCTACACCTTTTTTTCGGTTTTCTTCCCTATTTCTCGGCCCGGTTCGATCCTCGGTTTAAGTTTTTCCCTGGACCGATCGGTCTGTATATGTGGACCAGTCGGTCCAGGTTAAGTTCAGACCGTTCTTTGTCCGTGGCCCAGACTGTTCGGTCCAGACCTGGACCGGTTGGTCTGGGTCCTGGACTTCGTCTTCCCTACGAGATCCAGCCCGATTTTCGCCATTTTTTACCAAATTTTGATCCGATTTCGACTCCGAATGCTACCCACTCATTATTTAACATTCCTAGATCCTTAATTCTTGTAGAAACACTAATCTACACCATTATTCATGAGAATTGAATCTCACAAACACAACTCAAAACCACTAACCTCGGTTTTCTACAAGATGTGATTTTGTCCGAGCTTGTGCGAGCTCCTCAACCCGTTTCGTGCCGTGAAACTTTCTAGAAACCTCCTAGGGATGTCCCTCTTCGAGTTTTCGAACCCGTTTCGCCTTGATTCTCTGTGAATCTCTCCCTCTTCCTCTCTTTCAAACTCTGTAATTTTTTGCTCAAAAATGGCCGAGGAGGGGTTTAGGGGACGGATTTAGAGGCTCGTGGGTGAGCTAGGGGATAAGGGGGCATCGCTGGAAGTGAGCTGGTGTCTCCCACGCATAGCTCGTGGGCGTGACAGCGGGTGGGGCACTGTAGGGTCGTCAGAAATCGCTGGGAAAAGGTGTTGCAGACAGCCTGGTGCTGTCATCCGCCTAAATCGATCGGTCAGGAGTCCTGGAGGTGTGTTTTCATGCGATTTTTCATCCATTTCGACCCGTTTCGGACTGATTTTTAGTTTGGCTTCTCCTGTATCCATTCTTAGGTCTTTTTGAATGTTTTTGATCCCATATGCCTCTCGTACTTATTAGTCGTATCCATTTATTTAATTATTTATTCTTTAAAATAATTAAATATTATTTTTGGGATTCGGGATATTACGATATTTCGCATATTTATAGATATCCCTTGTATATTTTACTCTGATTTCGATGTTTTTGATATTTTCCAAGGACATTGAAGCTTTGGGCGGAAACGAGGCAATTTCCGAGAAAAAGACATGACCGAAGCCAACCCGAAAACATGCTGAGTACCAAAGAGTCAAAGAGGAAATGTTTGCACGATGTCGACATTACGAGCCCCATAACTTTTGCAATACATATCCATATCATACGTACTATACATCATTGGAAATCCTTTTCAATAGCTACGCGGAGACCTAAAGATCACTCCAATCCGATATTTCGTTAGAAAGTTATGATTAAAATACTATGAGCCTATGTTCTGACGACGAACTGTGCAAGAGTGTGCTATTATGAGCCACATAACGCTCTCAATACAAGTCCAAATTACGTATGCGATAGTGGAAAGAAGTCTTCAATAGCTACACGAGGACACCAAGATCACGTCAATCCGACATCGGAGCTGAACGTTATGAGGAAAACATTATGACTATGTCTTTTGATGACGACAAGAAAACAACTTTTCCTCAAAACACGGAACTCAAGAATTATGGAGAAAAATGGGGAAATGTCTTTCTCCTTTTCTTGGCTATAAAAGGGGCACGAAGGGGAGGCTTAGAGGTATCATCCAACACATTTGAGAGTGAGTTTGAAGAGTAAATTGAGAGTTTCTTGAAAGAGATCCAAGGAGGAGTCAAGAGAAGAAGAAGAGGAGGAGGAGGAGGAAGAAGAAGTGTCCTGCAACTATCACTAAGCATTCTCTTCCCTTTATTTTAATTCTTATCATGAACTTCTATTTTGATGTTGTTTGTATGTTTTCCATGATGTGTGAGTAGTTTTATCATTGTAGGTTAGGGATTAAGGTTGGGTAAGGATCATGTGAACATAACCTATCTTTGAAACTATGGGTTTTATGATTTGGTTTGAATGAATGAATCTTAATGCTATGAATCTTGTTGGCCACTTGATTTGTTGAACCTAGAATTTATTTTGCATAGAGATATGGAACTAAGTTTGGAACTCTTTCATTTGAATGGATGAATATTGCATTGAGAAATGAATGAACATCATGATAGTGAATTTAGTGCTCTTAAAAGTTTCAATCTATTTGGAATCGAGAGATCGGTAGGTTGAACTCTTGAGAAGAGAGGTGAGACTCGAGAGAGTAATTCTCTATAGCAAGAACTTGAATTTCCCGAATCATAACTCTAGTTACGAAGATATATCCGTAGAAACGATCCTTACATAACCCGCAATTCCCGACACCTACAATGTTTTATAGAATTGTACTAATTCTTTGCTTATATTTGCTTTAATTCGTGTTTACTTTCAGTTATAATCATCACCACCATCATTATCATCTCCGACCGAAACCGAGTAGTAATCGTAATCTTTGTCGTTAAACCACACGTGTCCTTGTGTTCGACCCTAGATACTACAATTGATCCGTACACTTGCGGTGATTGTATCTATGAATTAAAACAAGATTAGATCACATCCTAGATTGACATCACCAGTACATAGAAGCTACTGCGACAGGTTTCTCCTCAGGTGGTCTGGGCTAAAATGGTGTGGTTCAAACAGGTTATCCCAGATATGCTTTTTATACAATGGATAGTAATGCAGGGGAGGCTACCAACTCGAGATAGATTGAAGCAATGGAAACATGGTTCAAGACTCAACATGCGTTTTATGCAATGAGGAGGAAGAAACGCACGACCATCTCTTTTTCCATTGTGCATTTAGCTGGGAGATTTGGAAGTCGCTTGCGACAAAGGTTTGGAGGAACCACCCAACCGAGTTATTGAGAGCAGAGCCCGTCGCAATTTGATGATAGCGAACGAAGTACACTACTAAAGATCCTAATTCAGCATTATGTATATGAGGTGTGGAAGGAACAAAACTCCAGAGTTTTTCAATGTTCAACGTCTACCCCATAGATTCTTTGAGTTCGGGTAGTTCAATCGATGCAAACTATAGTTTCAGTAACATGTCATTGCAACAGGTCGAACACAGTTGAAGCAAACATTTTATTTCAGAAATGGTACTCTTTAACAATTTCGCGACAAGTCTCTTGTTGAATAATTGTAGACTTTATTGTAAAGCTTATCTTCTAATTAGGTAAAAGTTAGCGAAAGCTTCAAGCGTGGATTTGAATCATATACTATATACTATGTGCAATCTATTTTTTTATTTATATACAAAATGTTTTATAAAAAAAGTATTTTAAAATTTTAGATGTAAAAAGTTCTGACACGACTAATTCAATTCATTGAGAAATGATATTATCCGATCAATTTCTGAGAATCGATCGGATAATACCATTTCTCAAACATTACAACCAATGACTTGAATATCCAAATCTCTCAAGCATTCCATCATTTCCTATTTTAAAATCCTAACTCACAACCCTCCTCATCCTTCGAACTAGGGTGGGTATCTCGAAAATTCATTGGTTCAATTTAGAAATGATTTATTCGGTATTCTAAAATTTATACCAAAGTAATACTATATATTATTCAATTCGATTCGGTTCCGGTTTCGATACAATTCGGTTTTGAATTTTGATTAAAAAATAGATTTTCTAAAAAAAATCGTTTTTTTGAAAATTTTATAAAATTCGCTTCGGTTCCCGAAAATCTGATTCTATAAAAAAACATATCGTTCGAAAAATTTTAAATGGTATTATTCGAAAAAAAATTCGAGATCTTCAATTTGGTATGGTTCTAACTTCTATCTTTCGAAACTGAACCGAAACCGAAACGTCACCCCTACTTCGAACAAAACCCTAGTACATTCTCGCCTTTCTCAGACCTCACCCTCTTAGATATCACCCCTCACTGCCTGAACCCCTTACTCTAGATTGGAGTGGGCACTCAATTTGATAGTTCAGAAATCAAACCAATCTAAATCAAATAATACGTAACTATAAACGAACCAAACCTGAGATAAAAAAAAAAAAAAAAACCCGAAAGGTTATGATATCTTTGTAAACGAAAAACAAAAATCAAAACAGAATCGAATATAAAAATTATCAGAAAAAACGTACTTGTTTTAGAAAATAATATTTTTAGCATTAAAAACCAAAGTCGAACCGAATCTATCAAAACCGAATGGATATAGATTTTCTAAAATCGAAAAAATCAAACTCAAATAAAACTGGACAGAATCTTAATCAAAAACCAGTCCTAGATCACGCCCGCTCACAGCCTTTCTCTTGGGTTTGAGTTATCTAGGTTTTTACAGACAACGGATTCGGATATTAGCTTGGCCAGATATCCGAATTTCGAGTGCCCCTGATATCCAAAATTTGGATACCCACACCCAGCCCTATTTGACCCGAGGCTCACCCTTGTCACCGTTGTGCTCCAAAAGGGTACCTTTGCCTCCTTCACTTAGTTTAGTTTAGTCGTCTTGCCGACCAATGGTGCTCATTCTACATAAGATAGGATCAGACAAAACAAGCTCAAGCATAGAGAATAATACTAATATGTATATCCCTCTGCGGTACTTATTAGCCAATCAAGTAATGAATATGTTAAGTTAAGTGACTGCATTTTGATATGACATAAACGACCGCCGGCCGTGCTATTGTCATATGCGATAAAAATAGTTTCGATGTTTAGGCATCATGCTTCATTTATTGCATGTGAAATACATATCAAAACAAAGGTTCTTCTGGTCAAGAAGATCCAGGAAACTTGAAAAAAGAAATTGAGCAACATAATCTTCACTGCCGAACAAAGGTTTGCACTGCCAAATCTGTAGTAAAGACAGAAATAACGATCAATATTAGTAAAAAAATCGATGTGCTGAATTCATGCCAGGGAGATAAGTGATAGTGTCTCCAAGAGAATATAGCAGCAAAGTGAAGACGAGTACAAAGATAAAATAGGTCAATTATCCTATAGAATTAGCATCTAGACAAGCAACGCCAAAACGACATCTGACTAACTCAAATATTTAAAAACCATACTGCATATGATATGCAGCAACCAAGTAAACAATTGAAATTTCACATCTTCCACCACCATGACAACCAGAACATCATGAAACAAACACAAAAAGTAGATCCCCCAGCCAAGTGATCTAAATATGATTCAGGGTCCAGACAACACAACTCCAGGCCTATTCTAAGAGCCTAAAGACAGACAGAAAATGGTTCAGAAATCATGCCTCTAACCTTCTGTGATACGAAACTCAGTGAAACCCAGATATCAAATTCTCTTTTACGTATTAAAAACCCCATGGTTTCGCACAGATTCATCAAAACATTGTTGCAGGCACTGTGAATTAGGATCATACCAATCCTATCCCACCAAAAGTTGCATTAAACCCTTTGCACCAAGCAAACAACCATTTTCTTCAAAAAGACGGCAATTTGACGGTTCGGGCAGAAGCTACTACAGTATCCCATCAATCAATTCCATCAATACGAATCCTCAAATCACCGCATCGGTGCAAAATTGCAAAGATGTAATAGACTTAATGTCTTAATCACCTAATGCCAAAATCATTCTGTTCATAAAGACAGGTAATTTGAGCGCAAACAAACAATTAGAATATCGCTCCAATCAGTTTACCCATATGAAACCAAAAATCGCAGAACTTGAGGTGCGGAATCGCAAAAGATGTGATATACTTAATTACCGATACTAAAATCATCTACATGATTATCAATTCCGAATTTGGATTCCTAAGGATCACACGCCATCACCAAAACCAATGCCCTGGAAACCATCAACCGATCTCAACAAATGAAAACTGAAACGTATCCTCATACACACCTCAAATCATGGAGTAATGAACGCATCGAACTGATTCCTCCTCCACATCAGTGACCGCCATGCTCCTTGGCATGCTGCTGATGCTCCAGGTGGCGGCGCTCGTGGGGAAGAGCGACAAGGTACGAAAGGATCATGCCACCGAAACAGACATGAAGGAGAGGATCAACGGAGCTGGTCTGAATGTACTTCTCGTTGTAATTGTCGAGACCTCTCTTCACAGAATTCTTGATGTTCTCAAGCGTCAACATCGGCTTGAAGTAGCTCGGGAGTTCCTTCACCTTCTTCCCCTTGATCTCACTGAACAGCTTCCTCATCGCCATTGTCGTCCCTTTCTTCTGTCCGGATTCAGCGAAACGTAGAGAAATCGTGCTAACCCTAATTTGCAAGAGAAATGGGGATCATCGAGAAGGTGGGAAATTATATTAGGAAAATAGTGTAAAAAGCCAAAATATTACTTTCGTGGATATTTTTATAATTTGCTTTTTTTAATTCTGGATTCGGGTCGGATCTTACTTTCGGATCTTTTTTACACCGACTTGCTCTGTCTGTCGGATATGGAAACCGTATGAACTATGAATATATTATATATCTCTCCACTTTCTCTCTAATTTCTCTATCTGGAAATGGCCCGATCGCTCACCAAAACCCTAATCCCTCACGGTGGATTCCGTTTCATCCGCTCTCCGGCGCCGGTGCCGCCGAGCTACGTTTGTTTCCGCCGACTTTTCTCGTCGAAGCCCCAATTTGTTGAGATCGATCTCGATTCATCTTCTCAGTCGGAGGCCAGAGCCGAATTCATCAAGAAGCTCAACGACATGTTTCGGAGGATCATCGTGCACAAGTCGACCCCCGATTGGCTCCCGTTCATCCCCGGCTCGTCGTTCTGGGTCCCGCCTTCTCAGAACGCGGGATCCGAGATCGCCGATTTGGTCGACAAGGTGGCCAATCCGTTGTCGGAGGAAGAGTCCCTCTCCGTCATGTCTCTTCGTGGTTGGCCTAGCTCCTCATTCTTCGTTCCTCCTGGTATGCAAAAACTGAGATTTTCAGCCTTCAATTCTCTGAACAATTTACGATGGTGTTGTTTCCCCCAACAATATACCTTTTTGTATATGCGATTGTTGCTAGATATCCATGGTGATACGTTTGTTATATTCGTTTCGAACAACAGATGATTCTGCTCCTACGGAAGAGGCAGAAGCTGATACGGAGTTTAGCATCGCGGGGAACGAGGAGGTGTTGGAGGTGAAGATCGAGCTCCTTCCGAATTCGGGTGGATCTAAACCCGGAGATGAAGAAAAGTGACAGATTTCTCAAGAACATGGCAAGGTTAAACTCTGTTTCTATCCCTAAGAATCGTCTTTTTATTTGTCTAGATGACAATGCGGTAGAATTTTGGGTTTTGGCATGATATTTGGGTAATATATCCGGAATCTGTGCGGGTAAACAACACTGTTTATGATCATTTCCTGCCTATTATGACAAAACCCAGTTCTGATCCATGAATATACAGGATGGGGGAGAAAGAGATGAGATCTGATTCCGAAGAAGTTGAACTGAACTGGGATAATGTAATGATGTAGATGAAGATGCACACAATCCTCGGAGTTGGCATGGTCAAGATCTCTGGCCGGGTTAGTTCGTTGTGATTTTATTAAGCTCGATACAATGGCTTGCGGATATCTGCCGCTTTCATCCAGAGTCCACGACAATGCAGCCATATAATTTTATCCTTGAGAAGATGCTTCACATTGTTGTAGGTGTTTTTCCTTCAAACCCTTGCCGGTTGTTCTTCTGAATGGTTAATAGAAGTTGTGATCTTTCTCTTTTCATGTACATGAATGACTTTGCATACGGGTGTCAAAACGGGGTGGGCTAGACTGATAGGTCCGTCTATATTTTACCGAGTTGGGTTCAGTAAATTTGATTTAAAAACGTTTGAACGAGTCAACTCGGCGAGTGCACAAGGGTTCGCTAGTTAGAAAAAAAAATCCTTAAAAAATATTCGAGTTAAGTATTTTTCGGATCGGATTGGATTGGACTAAACAAATTCTGAAATCGAGATCGGGCTGGGTCGGCTGGGTCGACCCGTTTTAGGCCCCTGCCCCCCATAGGAACAAAGAATAAAAGAACCTTGGCTTGGATGCAGGAAAATAGGAGACAAGACTGATGTGGAATTTGAGTTTCTGAAACATCGTCTAGGGTTAGGATTAGGTTCAATTTCTGGTCTCGTTCCCTTAATCTGCGGATACTCGATCATTTTCACATCGGTGCCAAATTCAAATCTCACAGAGCAGACACATGATAAGGGCATTTTTATTGATAGCTCACAAGAATACACATGTACAAAGTCCCCCCTCATATGAAACTGAACCACAACTTTCAGGTTGAGATTCTAAGCAAATTCCAAAAAAGACATCCTAACTTAGACCTCTTTAATTCTGCGTTCCTAAAACAATAAAACACTTTACAAAATGCATATACGCAGGTGAAGAAGAATGAACGAATGCAAGCATTGTGGGAAAAGGGCCTTTTGCCTTTCACCTCTCCGACAAAAGATTGCTCATCTTCCGGAGCTCCTTGAGCGCTGTAACGGCAGTGACTTGTCCCTTCCCAACCAAATTGGTCTTTGTTAAACTCTCCATCAATCCTGTCTGTCCTCTTTCTTGCTGGAACACCGACTCTATTACCTGTAAAAACCCAGTAAGAAGTAATCCACATTAAACCCGAAAACTGGTTTCCCGGGAAGATGATGAAGCCCAATCAATCTTTTAACACAATGTTCCTATTTTCTCGGAGAATTTAACATTACAGTATGAGAACTCAAAGAGTAACACTTTCAGCTATTTTCTTGTTTCTGTTGCATTGTCGATACAAACAGAGTAAATGTAAACAGAAGGAAGTTACCTGAATGTGTTCGAGCATGGACTGGCCAAGGTTCTTCAACGTATTCATCATATTCTGGTCTGTTTCTCCTTTGTTGCCAGAAGATGATGCTAGGGGAGAATTTGACCCAGAAGCACAGATCACGTTGCTCTTGCTTCTTTCGACATTATCAGATTTTGTAGCATCGGTAGAATCATTCCTAGTAGAAGTCTCCTCCTCACCAGCCAAATTGCGCCCAAACTTCCAAAACCACTGGAACTTTCCGGGCAGAAGCTTCCGCTCCTTTGCAATGCCCCTCGGTTTTTCATTGGCCTCCTCATGACCTGTAGAGTGAGTTTCCAGTGGCTCATTGCTCAGGTGACAGGAAACAGGAAGAGGCGAATCCACACTTGTCCTTTGACTATTGTCGTTTTCCTCCTGGGAAAAGTTTGACAAAGCACTGCTCTCTGAATCATTTCCGTTATAGTTTGAATCTCTGAGAGGATTTGTTGGATCTGAAAAGATTGACGAACTCTCCTCACTGGGTCCATGTCCACTTTCTTCTCCTGCAGATTGGACGAAATCCATTCTTCTGTCCTCGGTTTCTAAAGGAGGGCTATCTTCTCTACTCATAAACACAGGACACTCACCATCATCTATCGACTTGTCCCTTTCATTAGCTTCCTCAGGGTCAGAACCAAGCTGCCGAGACAAATCTTCAAGCAAGCTCCGTCTCACTGACAATGAACTGACTTTCCTTTTCCCGTTTTCAGTCTTGCCGGGCGATGGGTCAGTTTCTGTCCTCAAAAGCTTTTTCACTTTTGACCACACCCTCTTTCGCTGTGTTGGGCTTTCTTTCTCTGAACCACTTTGCCTTTGATCTTCTTCAGCCTTGTGTAGAACCCTCCATTTCTCCTCCCAATAGCTCTTGGGTGCAATAATCAAAGGAGATTTAGGAGAAACGGATTCAGATGGAAAACTGTTAGCTCTTGCAGCTACAGGACTGCTCTGATAAAAAACACCCTTCATCGATAGGGCTGATCGTACATCAGCATCCAACGCCAAAACCTGTAATGTCTTGGCCTTCTCTATAATCTTGCTGAGGTCAATGTTCTCTGGGAAATTTAATAGTCTCTGGAGACAGGACGTTGCATTCTCAGTAGCAAGCAAGGAAGACCTTAAATATAATATCATTGAAACAGCCATACCCGAAATGAGGGCTCCCCGAGGAGAATCAAGGATCCTGAAAGTGTGGTTTGTGTCATCTGCATCATTTTCATCCATGCTACTACCATTATTTGCTGAGAATATCTCGTCCCATACTATCAAGAGATCCTGAACTGAAAATTCTCGTCCAAACAAAACCCGCAACCAACGAAGCCCAAAGTACTGGGGTTCAACTCCGAGTTCAACCAGATGGCTGTGCAGAGATGAATCAACAACTGATAAAAGATGATAGAATCCAGCACATGCTTCAAGAACAGGAGGCAGCCCGGAATGGGACCCTCTGGCCGGAGAATAAGTAAAGAAGTCAGAAAGGGCAACACAACCATGGGACCCATTCATGAGAGCATCGAACATGCAGTAAGCATCATGCTCCATGAATTTCTCAGACAAGACAACCCCAAGTTCACCTTCGGCCCCATAGGCATCACTCAACATCACAATAGACTGGATTTCAGGATCGAGCTCATCTAGACACTTTACTTTCCTCGACCTTCCCTGAGAGCCAACCTCATCATCCATGGAGTCCAGAAACTTTTTGAAATCAAAATTGTAAGTGTCATCTCTTTCCTCAAAAGACAGACCATCAAATCTGTCAGTGAAGTGATCTTCGTAATCTTTACGCAATCCAGAAAGACACTCAACATCAGCATGAAGAACGTAGAGCAGGGGTGCCAAAAGCTCATGCATTCCTCTACAGTATCCCATCAATCAATTCCATCAATACGAATCCTCAAATCACCGCATCGGTGCAAAATTGCAAAGATGTAATAGACTTAATGTCTTAATCACCTAATGCCAAAATCATTCTGTTCATAAAGACAGGTAATTTGAGCGCAAACAAACAATTAGAATATCGCTCCAATCAGTTTACCCATATGAAACCAAAAATCGCAGAACTTGAGGTGCGGAATCGCAAAAGATGTGATATACTTAATTACCGATACTAAAATCATCTACATGATTATCAATTCCGAATTTGGATTCCTAAGGATCACACGCCATCACCAAAACCAATGCCCTGGAAACCATCAACCGATCTCAACAAATGAAAACTGAAACGTATCCTCATACACACCTCAAATCATGGAGTAATGAACGCATCGAACTGATTCCTCCTCCACATCAGTGACCGCCATGCTCCTTGGCATGCTGCTGATGCTCCAGGTGGCGGCGCTCGTGGGGAAGAGCGACAAGGTACGAAAGGATCATGCCACCGAAACAGACATGAAGGAGAGGATCAACGGAGCTGGTCTGAATGTACTTCTCGTTGTAATTGTCGAGACCTCTCTTCACAGAATTCTTGATGTAAAAGGTAATAATATTTAGTCCATAGGCAAGAAAAAGAAAACAAAGGATGGCATAGACTACCTTGTTTATACCCATGCTCTGGATGCTTAAGGCACCACAACAAAAGAATCCGTCTTAGCATGCCTTGGAACCCAGCCGCTTGGAAATAGCTCCCATGCTCTGGATATAACCTCGATAAGTCTTGATCAACAGTTTTCTCCAACTCAGCATTGCGGAAGAAGCAGCCCCATGTGCTATCTGCGTAGAGATTCTTCAAACTTTTCAGTCTAATAAAACGTTAAGAATTCGAATGATCGTAAGATAATGGAGTTCATTAGCATTCATGGATACAACAATCAAAAAGATAATTACAAGATGTCCACTGCAACGGGTAAATACGGGGCCTATACGTGTATACTGAAAACCGATACACGCATTTTCAGGAATAAAACGAGATTACTAAACATAATGTATATAGATGCCTCGGGACAGTACTAGTTCTTGCAGTGCAAGAAAACATAGATGTTACCTGGGTTTTGTGATAAGGGATTGTCAATGGAGAGATCTGGGGAATTGTTTCCATCCTTGGATACATGTGGATCTATCAGAAGCCGTCTTCTTAAAGATGCATATCTACATGACAAGAGCAACACAAACACATACATACATAATGAAATTGCTCTTATCAACAGACTCATAAACCCTAGAGGCTCAAGTTCTGTTAAATATTGATTATTGGGTCTTTGTTTGCGATCAGAAAGCTACCTTCGGCGAGAATCAGCTGTTACTCTGCGAAAATCGTCGATGGTAGAAGCCGGAGACGGAAGAACACCAAGATTCACGCGCCACCGCACTCCCCTCAAATTGGCAAAGCGACTATCGGACACATCGGTTATCGGAGATTCCGTCATCGCCTGCTCGATTTCCGGTGGAGCTATAGAGTTTTCTGTCTCTTTAGCTTTCTGAGTATCACGAGTTTACCCGCAAATGAGGGAAGTATCCGGGAAAGTTTTAGAATTTTCCAGGAAATCAGAGTTTCCCGGAAAATCAGTCAACCTATGACAAGTCGGATGCAATCCGTAATTAAAGACTTGCCTTTCTGAAACAGCTAATAAATCCAGCGTATGCGTGATAAAATTCCTCCGATGAACAACACCAGAAATAGAAATCGAAATGGAAAGAAAGCGAACGGAAAGCGGGTGGAAATCCAAATGCAAATCGAATCTAAAGGAATCGAGTTGGAGAGATTGTGCAGCTTTGTCTCTCTCCCCAAAAGAGAGAGATTACGTGATGGGTTTTCAGCACCTCCATTTTTTTTCTTAAAAAACTTTTTTGTCCTCCCCCTACTTGTTAATTTTCGACCAGATGATGATGATGATGATGATGTGAAACTCATATGTGTATTACCACATTTTTACCATAAGCTATGATTTTGTTAATTGTTAGCGATAACATATGAACAATCACTGATGACCTTTGGAATTTATGTATAATAATATAAGGCAAAATAAAATTATAAGAAAAACAATAATTGGAATTTTCTTGGGGGGGGGGTTCATAGATGTAATAATGTGCAAAAATTAGTGAGGTAAATATTGTTCAAAATACACTCATTATGATATCATAATGTGGATTTAATGACCACCTATTTAATATTGGTAATATGAAAAAAAAAATTAGCTGAATGTTACATTAAGTCCTGCCTTGCCAACAAAAATTAAAAAAAAATACAAATATTTTTGTGTAAATTATTTAATGATTTTATACTAATGTCACCACTCTACAAAAAATTGGGAACACAATATTATACATGTACACAACTTATTTCATAACACGGATTAAATTTGTTGCTTCTGAAATACATATTTGTAAATGTTTTGGATTAGTCGAATGTTCATATAATCAATCATTTCCATATCCATGATTAGTTTGAAGTAAACATTATTCCGATATTCGATTATAAGAAAAGATAAAATACTTTTACAATATTAAAAATATATAACAATGGTCTTGCTCTGTGGATATAATCAAGATTAATAATATTTGTGATAATAACATTTCGGTAAAAAATCGCAAAAAAAAAAAGTTAAGAGGAAATTCTCTCCCCGTGTGTACGAAAAGTCGTATTGTCTTGTATGCGTGGATGCGTGGATGCTGTAAGGTGCCATCAAAAATAGCCAAAAAAATATGGAACTTGTGTTAGGAAAAGTCTGTCCATCAAATTTAATTTCCCCATATTTTAATTTAGTATAATGTGACATATATTATTATTATTGATATTTCTGTGCTTTTCCCACGTCAGTCTTAATATTCCGCGCCATAGAGAGGCTTACACGTGGGTCATCTCCACCACCTCGTTTTTTTTTTACATTGGGGAATCTGCCCTGCAACTCTTCAGCTCGGACACCGGACACCGTAACGTCTCACAGTCCAATAGACCAGAAGAGGACGGCATTAGTACAGCATCGCGGATCAAGAAAAACCCCAAGTCATGCACACGAGCCTACAACACACACGTGGAAGGTAAATCAGCCGTAACTAACAAACGACATTTGAGAGGCAAGGAGACGGCGAGGAATCGAACCCCCGACCTTATGGTTTCCCCCATGGTTTACATTTGACAAACAAACAAATATTCACGTAACATAATATATTCCATTGATGATCTTTTTCTATGCCTTGTGAATTTTTCATGTTCTTCCGATATTGAATTCATCTACTAATATATCATCATAAACACCATCAACCGTAAAGGGGATAATTTTTCGGTTGGGAGGGTGTTGTTCTCTGGACCCCGTCGTCGGGCCCCTAAAAACTGCTTCCGGATCTAAGTAGATATAGGTTAGGCCGAAGGCCCAAGTGAATCTCCTGATTAACAAAAAAAAAACCGTGAGGGAGATCGTGGTGTGAGAGAGTTATGAGGGGGATCGGTTGGGTAGAAAAGGGAGAAATGAGAGTGAGTGTCGGAGGATAAGAAAATCGGGAGTTGAGAGATGAGAGTAAGTAGTGTCTAGAGAGCTTAGGTGTTTTGGTTTTTAGAGTTTTTTTTTTTAATTATTCGGGTTTTAATTTTTTTTTATAGATTTTCTGTCAATTTATTAACTGATCCAGAATTTTTAACTGATGTGGCATATATACGTATACATTTTTCTGGTGTATCTTGCAATGTCAACCAAGTTTTTAACGGGATTGTGTTACATTTTACGTCGTCACACTTTTTTTGATTTTGTATTCCGGTATAACTTTTGGTCAAGTTAAAAACTGATGTAAGAAAAAAGAACATGAAAAAAAATCGTGGAGAAATATGGGATTTTTCTAAAATAATATAATATACATGGTAATATTCAATGAAACTTTTATGAATATGTACATGTAAATAAATGGTTAAAATGACAGTGTATATATATATATATAAAAAGCAAAATACATAAATTGTATATATTTGACTCAACAATACGAAGCCCTAACACCTAATGATTTAGATATATAAAATTGGAATTTGGTTGTAACGAATGAAATGTATCAAATTATTGAAGATGTTTTTAGTCTCGATTCTGATTTTACTTTTCTGCAACTTTGGTTGTTGAATAATGTCCGAGTCTGTTGCTTAGTTGATTGTGTTTCTGTTACAAGGACCCTAAACTTGCTCACCCAGAAGAGCATCAATTGCAAATCAAAATCGCCATTCTCTCTCCTTCAATTAATTGTTTTTCTTATTCATTCTATCAGTTTTCTCAAAATGAAAAATCGGAAAAACAAATACACGAGTTCTTGATTAATTTCTAACAATTATTAAAGGTAAACCATGTTAAAATTCTCAAATTTGTAAAAAAAAAGAATGGTGGAGAAAGAATTCATTAACTTTTCGTTTTTATTTTAAAATCTACAAAATATATTATTATAATTCTTAATACCACGATGATATCATACTTTGTGATGGGACCTGTAATTGTGCGTTTGCCGTGCTCCTCTCAGTAGTAGAGGACTTGAGCAACTCATTTTGATATATACACACAGATGAGATTTGAGTGCTCCCTCGGGATTTTTGAAAAACTTTTGGCAACAGAAATGAGATTTTGATGTGAATGAGAGTGTTGTAAAAATATTATTTTCTTCAATAAAAGCCAAATCAAATCATACCGAACAGGTATAACGTTTTCAGACATTGAAACTCAAAAAAAAAAAAAAACATAAAACCCGAGATGGCCAGCCCTACTAGCAAAACAAAATTCATACAAAATAATCCCTTCAACCCATTTTGGATCATCTTGGAAGACGACAACAAATCCAGTTATGTCTTATCATGAGGTTACTTGTTTAGAAAACGAAGACAGACAATATATGACAATGATATATCACCAACCGTATTTGGCTTGAGTCTCGGCTTTGGTGAGCAAACCCCTGGAACGTCTCTCCGCTAGCTCCATCTCCTTCTGCTTCATGTCGAAGTATAATGCCGTAATCTGATGCTTCCTCTTGTGAAGCTTCGTTGGCTTCCCCTTTGATGGTGCCGGCTGCATTTTATAAACAAAATGCAAACAAACTCACACCCAGCCCGCCATTGGTGAATTATGCAACAAAACTCTATCCAGTATGAATCTTGTGTTCTTAATCCAGAAACAAACGACAAAAGCCCGGATGTCAAAATGTTATTGCAAGTACGGGAAAGACCCTAGCCCTTGTCTGTTTAGATCTTTTCCCTGCCCAAACTCAAACTGCAAAAAACATCGATAAGGCCATTCCTCAAATACGGAATGCTCTGTAAGTTCTCTAATGGAATCTCCTACAAGTACAAGCTTAATTCATATCAGCAAAATCAAGACAAACCCTACCGACAACAACATCCAATATCTTAAACCACAAATCTATGAAAAGTGTAGAGATTGATGGTAAGCATACCTGATAAGCAGGACCAAAGGCGATTCCAGTTGACTTAACCTGGTCTTCCCTTGGCCTATTCTTCATCAGCTCATCTTGCTTCACCTCGACTATCTGAGGCGGCATATCTTTCTTACCTCTTCGAGCTCTCTTCACTGCACTGTCAATGGCTCCCACAGACTCGGGCAATCCCGTTGTCGGGTCAAAACCACTTCCACCAGCCCAAGTATTCCCATACTGGTCACCATAACCAGCATTACCTCCATAGCTACCATCATACCCACCAATGCCACCATAACCAGAAGCATCGCCACTAGCACTAGCATTCGGATCATAACCAGCATACCCAGAAGCATCACCACTAGCGCTAACATTCGGATCATACCCACCATAGTAATTATCCATTCCTGATGCATAACTCTGAGCACTTTGATCCATTCCCGACCCATAATTCGCATAGTTTGTGCCACTGTTGGTATTAAAAGATTGATGATCCTCATGACTTGATGCGTTATGATCACTACCTGATTCCGCCATTAAAGGTGCTTCTGTCTCAATTATGGATCTCCGACCCGAACCCGATGAAGGAAGGACACCAAGGGTTGCGGAGCTCTTCGGAGCCGGCATGGCCGACAAGAACGATTTCACCGAAGAATCGTGTGATGCCGCAGATTCCATCTGCCTCCGCTTCTTCCTCTTTTTATCATCTTCATCTTCCTCGTCTTCATCATCCAGATTGCTCAGTCTAGGGTTCACCGGAAGTCTGATCTGTACAACGCGTTTGGGCGGAGCAGGAACAGAATTCGACGAAGCGGAACAGGATTGCTGAGACTTTAGAGATTTCGGAGGAGGAAGAGAAGATAAAAAGGAAGAAGACTTTCCTTTACCGGAATATGAATCCAAATCTCCATCGGAAGAAGTTTTAGGGTTTCTCGGTTGAGGGAGAGCCGAGAAGAAAGACGACGATGACGAAGCAGAAGGCTTAGGGAATTTCCCAGTGAACCTTTCTTCTTTCGGCTTCCGTTCTTCTTCTTCGTCGGAAGAAGCGTAGTTTGCTACCAGAGACTCCATGGGGGGAGAGATAGAGAGGGACGAGGAGGAAGGACAACGAAGCTCGGAGCCTCCTGGGTCGGGAAAGGGGTTAGTAATTCGAAGAAACACTGTTGGGCCGAATGAATAGGCCCATTTAAGGTCCAATAATGTGTTAGTGGGCTCAAGAAATTATGGCTGATCGAAGGGAGAAATGAATCGCCGGAATAATGGGCCGAGTGATCAAGTCAGGCCCAATTATCTCTTCGTAGGCCCAATGAGTAATGTGATGGGACTCGAACTGGACCGTGGATCTCAAACACGATATTATTTTATTTTATTTTCAAGAACATGAAGCAAGAAACCTTTCTGTTCACAGAAACTGAGACATTTTCATAAGCAATATACAAAAAACCATTAAAAAAAATTATATATATATATATATATATATATATTAACGTAGTATCCGAGGATATATCCGGCATGAATATATTGATGCGGAATATATAAAATCATTACATACATATATTACACGGATACTCTCTCTGTGGATCAGAAGCTCATAGGACTGCCATAGCGAGAATCATTGAAAGCTGCAATGGCTGTGTGGATCTTGGCCTCCAGTATAGCTCCCTCTTCTTCCTCCACCTTCAACAAAATATCGAAACGACGATAATAATAATAATTTACCCAAAAATAATTATGATAAAAAAAAATGTATTTCAATTGGAAACAATATGATTGTGTTATGTGTGGTTTGAATTCGGTCAAGACTGCGCACATTACATATGACTTTGATGATTAATAGTAATACGCAAGGGAAATCATACAAATTAATTATATATAATGATTGATGCCAAATATTTATAGAAAAAAAAATCATTTTATTTTACAAATGATTTAATTAGCGGTACCAAATAAAGACAGGTGGACTAAATGATTTCTTCACCTACTCCTCCATCCATTACGAATATAATATTTTATTACGGATTTCTCTCGAGACCCATGACTTAAACAACAGTTCTTGTAAAAATAATATTATACTATATGCCGAAATATGCACAGTGTAAGTGTATTAATTCAATGACACGTTGAACACCAAACCATATGTCAAATCCAACCCAAATATACATGTTTCTAAACCCTCTACCGCATAATTTTAATATATATATATGATATATACACACACACACACACACTCTCTTTATTGATTTTATATGAACTAAGTAAAAACTTGAAAACGAATTTTAGTGTATATATCGATTGATATAAGAAATGATGTAGTTTTCACCAAATAGAGATATTGAAATTGAAAAGCAGGTGTTTGAAAGATGAATGAGAAAGGGAAAAATATTAAAAAAATGAGTGGAGCATTTGAAAATGCAATTTAATTCATATGATAAAACGTGTTTTTAATGCGTTTATATTTTTCCTACAATAGTCGCTCCGACCACGCGCCTACGCGCCGTGAGGCACGTCCGTTTCACACGGAATAAAAGTAAGAGTTTTATTTTTTCAACACATAGATTAGTTTACTTTAGGGTTTGATATTAAGCACATTTAATTAACTTTTTAAAGAATCTAATCAAAAGGCGATGGTCACAAGGACATAATAATAACTGGAAAGCATTATTGATTACTTTTGAATTAAAATAATTCCTATCATTAAATACTATAATATAATAATAAAAAGAGGATGAAATAATGTATATGAATATGTATATTGAAGAAAAGTGAATAAATTAGAGTAATAATAGAAGGGAGACAAGTGGGTCCAAATTATAATTTAAATGGGTCCTTTTCACGTTTCCCTTTGTAAATCTGCAATTATTTTTATTTGTTTTTTGTAAGAAGAGTTATAATTTATGTTAATTAAAAACAATATCTCACTTTATTAAAGCACTCCACAAATCTCGATATGCTTTGTCTTTACGTGTTATTTTTCAACAATTTTTCTTTAAATAAATTTTATGTCCTACGAAATTTTATATATATATATACACACACACATCACTATTCTTAGAGTGTGCAATAAGCAAACTAACCATAACAGCAAGCGAATTATACAAGTAAAAAAAAAAAATTCTAAAATCTAATACAATTACCAAAACAAAAAACGTGTTAGTGTGTTAGATGGGTTATACATTTTTAATTTTTTTTTTATAAACATAAACTTTTAATTTTATGTGTAATACAAAGTGATGGATTATATATTAATTGAGAATTAAAAAAAAAAAGGGGGGGAAGAGATCGAGACCTCGAGGAAGAGAGTGTTGGAGAGGCGACCGGAGAAGGAAGAGATGTTGGCTGTGATGATTTTGAGGTTCAGAGACTCGAAGACTTCGCATAGTCTGACCATTGTGTCCCTCTTCTTGCTGCATGTTATGCACACCACTCCCGTCTTCTCTCCCATGCACGTCACCTTCAACTTTTTTTTATTATTTAATTTAAAGTATATATGTACACAAACAAAATCCCCAAATTAGTCCATGGTATCCAAATTATATATAAAATCCGATTTTTTCGTTACACTATGTAGTTATCATTTGTTCGGATATTGAAATCTAAAACCATATATATATTCCAATTTTATATTCCGACACGATATATAAAATATAAAATTAATATAAATATATGACATAACATTACACCCAAATTTAGATAGTTCAAACCGGTGAAACTGGGTGCAAATCGTCTGTCCCACCCGAGTTTGAACTTCAAATTTGGAGAGAGAGTGTATAATCCAATTCATATCGTTGACTTCTATCCCCTCTAGATTAGTTTAGATCTTGGTTCATAATAACTGATTAACAAAAAAATTTACATAACATTAGAAATCTTTTTTTTAAGTGTGCACCTTAATCATGTCCCAAATCATTGTTGCAAGAAGTCATAATATCCGGATCCAAGGATAAATGAACCAGAAAAACGACAAATGGTTTAAATAAAATTAATAAATATAAAAAGAAAATATACACTAAAAGACAAAAAGCATAATTAATAACAGTGATCAAGAGTCAATAAGAGAGTTAATTAATTAGCTTATTATATATGTATATATATGTATATGTGTAAGTATATGCGCTTACTTCTAGGATTTCGATGGGAGAGGAGCGTGCTTTGGTCTTCCCCGAGGGAAGAAGCTCTTGATGATATTGATAACTAAGAGCGTAATTATCGTTATAACCATTTGTGGGGTTTCTATAAGAGGAGGCTAATGACTCGAGTTCTCTTATCTCCGCTTCAAGCCTCTTCTCCTGCTCCCGCAGTTCTTCGATGTATGCTATCGAATCTCTTATCACCGATGCCTTGTCCAACTATATGTGTATACATTAATCCACTAATTTTATTAATTCAATTAACGCAATTAGTAATTAATCATATACATATATATATATGACATGCCCTGTGTCAGCACACAAACTCTCTCACATTGCAACTTGTCACCTTTGGTACTTCAGGAAGGAAACTAAGATGATAAAATTTGGTTACCTTAATTATTTACAAATACTTTTTTTTGGTAATGTATTTACAAATACTTAGATAAACACTCGAGTCATTGCTAATTTTTTTATTATTATATAATAATTAAAAAAAAGCGCACACACACACACTCTCCTCCTTAAAAATGCGTTGGATATAGAAATACAGAGAATTATATTCATATATATAGGAGAGAAAATCTTAGTTAGGGTTTTGATTGTATATATATATACATATATATCTCTACCCATATATATATATAGAGAAAAGTTACCTTGCTGATGTTGGGGACGACAGATCGGAGAGCGAGGAGTCTCTGGTTGAGGCGGTGGCGTCTGTTCCTCTCCGACAGGACATTCTTCGACGCCGGCGAAGTGGCTGCTCCGTCCGGCGAACTGGACTCCCCTGATCCCGACAGCGCCTCCTCGAACGCCCAACTGTTTATTAATTACGATTCAACCCCGAAACTTAAAAAAAAATTAATATCACCCAGATTTTTTTTATAAAAAAAAACGCTGGAAAAAATAAGCAAAAGTAGAAGAAGGAAAAAACCTGTCGTATTCGAGTTCTTCGTTCTGGAAGAACATTGTGGTTTCCCAGTAGTTCTTGTACTCGTCGCCGAAATTTTCCATTTTCAGACAAGATCAAGAAACCAGAGAGATGCTTTTCTTGGTATATATGGATCTCTCTCTCTCTCCTTCTTCTTCTTGTGTTTTTTGGTTGGTTGGTTGGTTGAGAATTACAACACCTGATGGGAGATTTTATAGGCGGAGGAGTCAGAGAAAATCAAATGGGTCATCATTGAATAGGGAGAGGCTCAGAAATCAGGATTTAAAGCACGTGGTGTGTTTGAGATCTCAATCTCCTTAGGTAAGACCAATCCTCACCGTCCATTTCGGAGACCAAGATCTTGGCATGTGGATACGAATACTTTTATTTCTTATTTTCTACACTTTTTTTTTGTCTCATATATATATATTCCATTTCCATCTTCATATTTACAAAAAAATATGGTAATCATATTATTATGTTTTATATTTAATTCGATTTTTTTATTACACTAAGAATTCTATTAAAATTAAATTATGTTTTATTAAGAGTTTATATATATAACATTATCTATGTAAATTGACTTCACTATAATAATTAATAATTAAGGATATCGATGGGGTTTTTTATACAATAATCATTATTACTCATCATAATCGAATGTGTTCAAATAGATAATTTATTTTTAATAAAATTTAAATATTATAAAAATCAAACTAAATAATAATAATAATAACAATGTAAGTTCAAATTTTCTATAAGTTTCAATAAAATTAAAGATGTTTTGGAATAAATAAACAATGAAACCAAAGCTAAACCAAAATGGAAAAAAATCATTACAGTTACAAATTAACAAAAAAAAATAATCAGATTTTCTATTATTTATATTCAGTATGGTCAATGTGAACATATTTTTAAAGAAGATTAAAATCTAATATATACCAACATAATGGTTATGCGTACGTGTGTGTATATGTCACTACTATGTGTATATAAAGGACAATTGTGATTGATTGATTGATGCATTATGTACCTTTTTAATAATATTCGAATTTCAATTTTTTTAATAATGCATTTGAGTCACACAGATTCTCTTTTTGTCTCTTATATCGACTGCAACAAAATCAGGTTTTGAATCAGCACTGATTCGGGGATTTCAATCCACATATTGTTGCTAAATAATAATAATGATGATGATGATGATGATGATAATAATAATAATAATAATAATATTTTTTCGATGCACAATCTTGCTGAATCATTAAATGTTCAAATCTAACTATATCTAATAATTGAAAATACATTTAAGTCTACGATATTCTAAAATTAATTATGCATGAAAAGTTAATATAGTCCACGTTATATCATTTTCAATAAAAAAAGTTAAACACACCTTTAATAAAGCAATGGCCTATAAGTTTTGGTTTATCTTGCAATTTGGATATTATATATATATATATATATATATATATATGTGCAGTGAAAAAGAAAATAAAAACGTGGGATATTCCAAAATCTAACTCCAAATACAACGCATCCGATGTTGTCATGTAGGTAACATCCTCTCTGCCCCCAACAAAAAACAAGAACATCAACTGTGTTTTGAAAGGATTTGTTTTGCTATTAATCTTCATCCAATATTTTTCATATATCAAATCACTCTTTTGTCGGAATGTTATCAGATAATTTCGTCGGTCCAAATCTATGATTAAGTAGCATTCCTTGGATGTGTACCAAAGAGAATGAATTCAATATGTTAAAACCAATGTGTGAAATAGACAGTTTTTGCTTTGTATTAATTGAACTTTCACATTCAACTAAAACATTGATGATCATCTATTGGCATTTAGTGTGTATATATATATAAATAAAAGTTGACAAATTAAACTGCATGTCAAGATTTACGGAATAAAACTTTATATCAACAAATGGAGTTTAATTTAAATATATAACATAGTTTTCCTTCACAAGAATTCCTAATTTCTATTATAACATGATAAGGATATATAAATCCAATCCAAATATAAAACACATTAATATCAAAACTCTACATAAACCGAAATTCTTCATAATTGTAAGCTCATACGTGGTAACACGTATGAGATTGGACGACTCAAAGTTCAACTTCAATGTTTTTTTTTTGGAATAGATGTGATTGTGTATTACTCATAGAAAGGGGTTACAAAAGAATTTACAAAACGGATTCCCATGTTAATGGTAAACAAAATACAGCTGATTTGCTGCTCAAATCTCCAAATCTATCTTAGGCTTGTTGTAATGAAATACCAATCTTCCAGTAGACTGTTGTTGCTAGGGCTGCTACATAGCTGTAGAGACAGCAAGAGAGTTCTCATATGACGGTTCAGCTTGGCACACGTTTCTTGAATTGATCTCGACTTTGCTTTAAATATTCGAGCATTACGTTCCTGCCATACAATGTCTACAACCATATGTGCTAGCAATTTCGAAAAGAGTACCCGGTTTCTGCTATTATCATTGTTCGGTCTAGAACGCCATTCTTGACATTGTTCAATGTCTAAAGGTGGGCATTCCCAACAACATTCTGCATATGGAGTCCATACCCCCGAGCTATATGAGCATGCGAAAAAGAGATGAGAATGGCTCTCATTTTTCCGGTTGCATAGACAACAAATAGGGTCAACCTGCAATCCCCATCGAGAGAGACGGTCTCTAGTTGGTAAGCGTTTCAGGAATACCTGCCACTGTAGTAGACATAACCTCGGTGTTGAGTACTTCAGCCATACATTGTTGTACCATTCCGCTTTGTCGCCCGGAGTCCTGATTTGATCCCAAGTGCGCGCTGAGGAGAACCAGCGTTTGAAGGAGTCTGCTTTATGCTTCCAGAGGATTATGTCATCGCCTTGTGCCTCATCTGGTGGGGTAATAGTTGCTAGAGTAATCTGGATCTGTTGTAATGCTTCTGATCTGGCGCCTGGCAAGTTCCAGCTTCCTCTTGATGCCGCTTCTGCTACCGTCGCTTGCTGGTGAATTCTTAGCTGACTCGGTCCAATTCCTCCAGTAAGAGAGATGAATGGCCTGAGTTCTGTCCAGCTATCGTGCCAAAAATTGGTAGCTTTCCCATCTCTGACTTCATGCTTAATGAAGGAATGCGCCTGATGTCTGTTCAACTTCAATGTTTATTATAGAAAGACGACAATACTAACATACGCATAAAAAATATCGTTCACTGACAAAAATATAAACGACCACTGACATTGTATACATGCAAATACGTAAAAGAAAAATTGTTGACGAAACTATGGAGGAGGGAATAAAATGCAACAAACATCTTTGTTGTTTTTTTAAAAAAAATGACTTTGAGAGTTATGAGATAAAACAAAAAAATAAAAAAAAATCAATAGAAAACCACACAATTAACTTATTATTTTTCAAAAACAGAAGTTTCAACGTGATATTATCGATGAAAATGACATATTATCAAAGATAATAAAATCTCAACCCCTTAAAATGTAACCAAACTATGATATTATGTCAAGTTTTGTGTAATAGAACTTTTTATATTATTGATAACCGAATAAAGTTGAAATATATACAAAATAGTCTTCTTTTTTTAGAATTCTTAATTCTTTTTTTATTATTTTAAAAATTCACCAGATCTTCAATATAACTATATCTTCCAAAATCCTCCCAAAATCCGAATATATTATGTATATAACAATTAAATTGTACACTTTCTCCCCAATCACTATTCGAACATAGGATTTAAGATAAAGATACCATGTATCATTTTCAACCAACTATACCATTGGATCACCACCGATTGTATCCACGGATTGGGTAAGAATTTATAATTCTTATCATAACATGATAAGAATATCCAATCCAAATAAAAAACAATTAATATCAAAATTTCAAATAAACTAAAACTCTTCTAATTCCCTATATAATGAAGAAATGGCTCAGAAGATCAAAATATTTTTCTTCTTTGACACTCATATAATACACCCATACACACACACATATATATATATATATGTATATATGTATGTGTGTAAATAATGTCACCGGTTCGAGAATCGCCGAAATTGGTGTGCGTGCGTCTACACTTAAACAGTCGATTTGGTGTAAACCATGAGGAAAACGATTCTCCCGTTTGTTTTCCGGGTTGACCCGGTCCACGCACATTTTTCTCTGTAGGACCCGGTTTGATTTTATTTTCTACTTTATATTATTTTCGAACCCTCATCAAAATGCAATATATACCTACACACACATATATACAATATTTATACACACACAAATATATATATAATTTCGGCAGATCCACCAAAACCTGGGTTTGTCGGGGTTTTATTTGTCGAAGAAAATTTAGTTATTGTTTCAATCATATCGGTAAGATATTATTTTTTTCGAAGCAAAGGTCATTTATTACGTAATTAAGGAAGAAACGCAGACAAACATTGAATTGAGCATTTATATTTGGAACTTAGACAACCTGTCAACTAAACAATTTATTATATGGTCGGAGATCTATATAATTGTAACATGTAAATAGTTATATATGATTTTAAGACATAGTAACTCTTAAGCTTTTTATATTTTTATAATTTTCTTCTTCTTTTAATTTGAGATATCAAATAGTTGGGTATTTGGGTTCGTGGCAAGGAGTTGAGAACATCAACAATGGTTGAATTTACCAAAAAAAAAAAAAAAAAAAAAAAAAAAAGTTCGTGAATGTTATTTAAATTTTTCTCGAAATTCAAAGTATATTGTGAGGGAATTAGTTTAATCTAACTGTATAGATTTTTGACTTCGATCTCTCACTGATTTCACTCCGATACTCGTTTGTATCAAAGAACAGAAAGAGAATCGACACGAGCGAGATACGAGTTCGGTCACCGAACTAAAGCTCGGACTTACGTCTCGAAAAGAAGAAACCGCGTGTTTCTGCTAGGATTACAACAAGAGGAACCACCAGACACCGTCGAGCGGGACTGGAAAATACCGAGGAAAGCTCACCGAACACACACCCAAATGCAAAAAACAGTTCGAATGAAGACGAAGACGAAACCCTAAGGGTTTCATTAAATATGCTGACAATGACGGAATTGTCTCTCCATCCATATGAGATCCTCCACTTCGTTCAGAGGCTTTGGGACCTTCTACCCGACCCAGTGGGTTAAACGGAAGACTCCACAAATCTCCACCTTCTTCAACAAAACCTGCAAAAGAAAACACGAAACAACACAAATATATAATGCCAAACATGAACCTAGCACGTTGTCGCTTCCCGTCTACCTCCCGACATATTCTAGGCGTATCAAACATATCGTTCTAATAGAGTTCTTATCGAGCGTACCATAAGTACGTCTCAGCGCGAATAAACAATATAAACACGCAACCTATTCTACCCAAAACGAGTGTCTTCGACACCTTTCGTTTTCCAAAGACTAGCTAACGACCTCGAATAGTTATGATTCCCTAGACCGTCTATATAACCCTCTCCGATGAAGTTCGAGACTTCACCTGTGCACCCTTAAGGGTTAACCCCGACATGTACCGGTCTCCCGAGTTAACCCGACTTCCCCGAAACTAACCCGAGCCATACTATCGAACCTGCTAGAAAACCTAGCTCTGGATCCACGTAGAGTCTACCATACATATGAGTGTGACTTCTACCCTCAAATCCTAACCTGCCAACTAAAATTGTCCCACGGTTTTTTCCCGTGAAGACGCTCCTAGTCATCTACGAATGCTCCACCGAGAATGAGACACGTGAGTGCACGTGCTCCACCCCGAGAGAGAGTGTCCTAGCACTCCAACCTACACCGACTCTACCCAGTGAAACCGACACCTCCCAACTCACACCATCTCCTGAACATCCTACCCGAGGAAACTCCACCTAAATGTAGAGACCTCACCTCCTGACCTACAACCGAGAACCGAAACGACTTCGGTTTACTCTTCTGAGGCCAATACGCCCTTCTACCTTAGACTTTCCCTTCCTCGTCATCCGAGACCTATAACTTCTCGTTGTAGTGTCCCTATCTACCCATAGAACCAATCACTCCATCCGGTCATTGGCCTTCTCCAGCAACCCGATTTCTCGGGTTTGCCCTAGATCCCTAGTCCTTCCATCATACCCCATTTCGGGATATTCCGAATTAGAAAATCTAACTCCATCATCTGAAGATGATAAAACCCGAGTCTAAGCTGACTCTACCTAGAAGTGACTTAACCGACCCCTAGAAATGATGTAACATGATATGAGGGATGAGACCGAATCCTAGAGGACTTAACCCTAGATATATTTCTACCTAGACAGACCTAATGATCACTGATATCAGCCTATAAGACTTACCTTTAGGTATATTTCTACCTAGCCGTGTTGAACACACTCTAATCCTAGTCTATCGGTCCTAAACCTATGTATGTCTCTACCTTCTCAGACCTTCTAGAATCAAAGAACACGACCTAACTAGACTTAACCTATGTACTTTTACCTAAACTGATCTAACAGACTTTAAACCAAGCCTAACCGGACATCACCCTAGATACATTTTACCAAACCGATCTAATAGACTTCAGACCAGACCTCTGATTGAACTTAAACCAAGATATATTTATGTCTAACCGACCTATTAGACTCTTATACGGACCTGATTGGACTTATCCTAGACATAATTTTACCTAACCGATCTATTAGACTCGCTAAACAACCTACTTTAAGACCTGATTACGTCTAATCAGACCTAACTCAAGGCTAACCTGACCTGATTACGTTTAATCAGACCTATAGCACCGAGTCTACATAGCCCCCAACAAAGTCCTAATCAGTCTTAAAACATCGAGTCTACTTGGTCAATCACAAAGTCCAATCAGATCTACCTCAAGTACTATTCAGACCCTTAACAACCCTAGTTAGACAATGAAAAGTCCAAATTAGACCAGACACCTAATCAGACCTAAACCAATCCTAATTGACCTAACCAACCTATGATTATTTACCCTAAGTCCTAGTCAATCACCTAAAAGTCCTAATAAACAAATCTAAACCAACCCAAATTGACTTACCAATCCCTGATTAGACTTTTAGTACCCTAATCAGACCTAAACTAAGCCTAATATGATTTAATTTCCCTCTGATCAGACCCTAACAATGCCTAGAACCATCCCCCACAGACCTGTTCTGATCTAAACCGACCCCTACAGACCTATACCTAGAGAGTCTAGACTGAACCAACTTCTAAATCACCTCGTTTTAGCCAAATTCCAACTATTCAGACTTAACTGGTCAAAGTACCAGACTCTATGACTCAAAACAGACATTCAGAAGTTCTATCCAGCCCTAAACTAGATAATACCTAAGTCTACAACCAAATTTTTAATCTGATCAGACATAGACAATGTCTATACAGACCTTATAAACCTCTAATCAGACTTAGCCAAACCTAAATGGACTTAATTAACTTCTGATCAGATCTAGACTAAGCTAGACCAACCCAATTTGGTTTAAACCAGACCTAACCAAGACCTAAACAGTTCTTACAGATCTATACCGACCTAAACCAGTCAACTTCAGAGCTATACCAACCTATTTAAATCTAACATGATCTCCTACCCAGCTAAACTTAGTCAAACCCAACCTATTCAGACCTACACTGAATAGAAAACAGGAATCCATGACTCTCATTAATTAGCTCTACGAGATCTAATCAGGCATAACCCTAGTGAACTTTACAAAACCAAGCCAAATTAGATACTAAATCGACCTAACAGGGTAAACCGATCACCACAACCTCTAAGATACCCTAACCTAGTCGACTATACCCTAAACCAGACACCATCAGACCTAATTTTGACAAATCACACCCTAAACTAGGTAATTCTAGTCATAACCAGATACTCTAGACCCTAAACCGATCAAATCTAGTCCTAATCAACCAACTCAGACCCTAAACCCGATCAATACTAGCCCTAACCAGATAAATCAGACCCTAATAGACCTATACCAGCCTAAACCTATATGAATTTACCTAAACGCGAACCCAATTGGCCTAAACAAGACAATTCTAGCTCTAATTGGACAAACATACCCTAAATTAGACCTAAACAGTCTAAACCGACCTAAATTGACCTAAAACCAGATCCTATCGATCTAAACCGTACAATTCTAGCCCTACCCGGACAAGTTTAGGGTTTAGGGTAATCTAGGTCCGATTTAGGTCAAATCAGACTGGTTCAGACCTAAGCCGGTTCGGGTCAATCTAGGTTTGATTTAGGTCAAATCAGACTGGTTCAGACCGACTTAGGTCTAATTAAAGCTCTGATTTATTCGGTTCTGTCTAATTCAGACCGATTTAGGTTAATTGAGTCAGGTAGAAGTCAATTTAGGTCGGTTTAGACTGAGTATAAGGCTGATTTAGGTCTGATTTGTCCAATTGACCTGCACCGGTCCGGTTTGACCTGATCGGTCAACGATTGACCAAACCAACCTAAACCGGTTTGATTTTAAATAAAACCAGATTTAATTACCAAATCGGATTTAAACCGGTTAAATCGGTCTAAACCGAAAACCCTAATTTTGGAATGCAGAAACCGCCGAGTCACCCGAGTGAACCTGGTGGTTGACTCACCCCAATTTTCCGACTCAGCTCAGCCGTGACTCATCGAGTCATGACCGATTTCGTCGGAAAATCGCCGATTCTCCACCGGTTTTCTCACCCAAAACCTATATTTATCATCTATCCCAAGACAAGAACAAACTAACCTGTGCAGACTCGTAACTCGACTGATTTACTCAGTCCGAGTTCGATCCGAACTTTGTCGTTCTTTTCCCCGTCGATCTGAGCTCCCCCGCTTGTGTAGCATCGTCGATCTCGGCTGGAGACGACACCTTTTCGCCGTTTCTACCTCTGAAACACCTCGGAAACACGTTAGCATGTTCAGATCCTAAACAGGGATCCACAGACACCTCGACCACAAGATCCACAAACTTGTAGTGGATTTTCGACTTCGATCTCTCACTGATTTCACTCCGACACTCGTTTGCATCAAAGAACAGAAAGAGAATCGACACGAGCGAGATACGAGTTTGGTCATCGAGCTAAAGCTCAGGTCTATGTCTCGAAAAGAGGAAGTCGCGTGTTTCTACTAGGGTTACAACAAGAGAAACCACCGGACACCGCCGAACGACACCGAAAAACATCGAACAAAGTTTGCCGGACGAGAGAGAGTCTCTCGGCCGAACACACACCCAAACACAAAAAACAGTTCGAATGAAGACGAAGATGAAACCCTAAGGATTTCATTAAACACACTAATAATGACAAAATTGCGCCTCCGTCCATATGAGATCATCCACTTCGTTCAGAGGCTTTGGGACCTTCTACCCGACCCAGCGGATTTGGTTGAAGACTCCACACCAACTATAATTAATGACAGAAATTGAGAAAAAAAGGTGAATATAACTTAATAATAAAATGGTATTCGTATAATTAATGTACAGTATTTGGTAATGCTACACCAGGAATGTTAATTACTTCCCCAATTAAAATCTGCTCAATCGGTATTTTGAATGTCTAAACTAAGCCCACAAACCCTATTGGATGTCTAGCCAGCCATATATATATAAAATATGGGCCTAGACTAAGCCCACGAATCCTAAGCAACTCTTTTTGAATGTCTATGTTCTCTCTCTCTCTCTCTCTCTATATATATATATATATAAGATGCGATTCTATGAGGCAAATATTATAAGAACGTATGCACCACTCCCTGAAATAAAATTTATGATATATATTTGATATGTGAACGTCCAATATATAGTCTATATTATAAGAACGTGAACACGACTCTAAGTCTCTAATAATAATAACTAAGTTATTACAAAATATATAAATAGAAAAAAATCTCATATAATTACTGTAATCTTATAAAACATATCAAATAAATATTTCCATTTTTAATTTTATCTAATAAATATTTTAAATATTAAAATATTTTAAAATAATAGAATTCTAATTCACAAAATCAAAACAATTTACAATTTCGATTTATTTTTAAATAAAATATATGTAGTTAGTGTTGATGTTATCAATTATCATCAATTTCAAAAATTTTGTTTTTATATTAAAAATTAATATAAATCGTCATTATAAATTTAAAATTGAAAGTTATTTTTGATTTTATCTATTTAAAAAATCTTGATAAAATCAATTTAAAATATTTTAATATTTAAAATATCAATTATATAATTCTATTATTTAAATGAGATTTCCTATGAAATAAAATTAATTTAAAAAACATTAAACTACACCTATCACACAGTAGATCCCAACAAAAAAGAACAGAACACACGTTCAGACAATATGACCAATAAATGATTTTAATATGACCCAGGCTATATTATATGAGAACGATAGGTTTACTCCGTAACCTCCGTTCAATAAAAAAATGACCCATCTAACTATAATATATGTGCGTGCGTAGCCACATAAATTAACAATTCCTTGAGAAAAAACCAAAAACGAAACTACTCGAGAGACGAATCGATCTTCCGTACGGATCTGGAGAAGGCCAGAATATCCTCCGGCCCACGAGCATCGCCTCCTCTGCCGTCGCCGCCGGCTTCGTCTCCCTTATCCACGATTGATTGTCGTACGACATCTCTCACCGTCGCCTTCTCCGCCGCCGGAGCCTTATCGGCGGAGCCGTCTCCCCGCCGCATTTGCTCCCCCGCTCTCTCCTTCGTAGCCTCCATCTCTCTCTCCTTTGCCAAGAAAAAGGGCACATTTTTTCTTATAAACGACGCAGAGAAGAGAGATTCGGCTTACAGAATGACACGTGGCGCGATGGAAAAGGCCACGTGGTGAGTTCATTTGGTTTGTCTCTCTCCTTCTGACACGTGGATTCAAATGGTTAATTCCGTGAAAGCACCTCGAACTACTGCCATATTTCTCGAATAGTCTCGCGGTTTAGTTCGGTGACAAAACTCCCTTGAGGACAAGTCGGAGCATCATCATCGTCTTCGTCCACGGTTCTCTCTCCTCCTCGTCGGACAGGTAACCTTGTCCGATAATGTAGTGTGCCTTTTGTTTTTACAGGTTCTGATTCGAACCCGGATTTGGGTTTCAGTTGCCTACAAAAACGTATGTTCATGATGCAGACATTGCAAAAAGATGCGATTCATCAAGAATCCGTATCATTTCTCCTCCTGCATCTACATATAATCTTACCTCTGAGACATGACAACAATCAAAGGAACTCGATTTCCTGTGTCTTAGTTCCTCAGCCTCAGCTCAAAACATCACTTCAGATCTCAACTTTGGTCTGTAAGAGCAAATGCAATTTGGCAGAAACCCAGTTCAAAAGATTAGACCTTTTCGTTTTTCTTTAAGTTGTATTGCCACTGAGAAACACAACATTTCACTTCAGCTTTTGGTTGGAAACAGCAAAGGAATGCTTTCATTAGACAGTAGAGTAATCCATAAACAGACCTCGATGAATAGAAGCAGATGAAATTTCCATTTAACAAACGCTAAGAAAACAGGCAAATCCAGAATCTGATTCACATCTATCAGCAAATGTTTGAAATTTATAATGTACTCGTGGATAAACCTCAACCTGCAGCTCGAGAACCAAGTTTGGTTCTGTTCCACATGACAACATAATCCTAGAAACACCAAAAGGACATAACTTTCCCATCGATCGATCTAAACTTCGACAATCCATTAAACATTTCTGTGTTCTGAACCTAATAGAGATAAGCTGGAACCTTGATGCGAATGAAGAGCATACTCATGATATAAGCGAGCGCAACAGAGGAGATCCCAGCTGTTGCGTAAGACACCTTCACGCTCTTGGCTCGGTTCTTGTCGAGCGCCAGATCCAACATCACGATCCCGATCCCTCCGAGCACGAACATGAACCCCGAAGACAGGCCCTCGATGATGTACTGCCCGTTGACCCGACCCGACATGAACACGACCGGTCGTACGGCCCCGGTCACTGGATCCTGAATCGACCCGATACCTGGAGGCTCGACGATCACGTCGTAGACGAAGCCGGAGACGACCAAGAAGTAGGTGAGGAGGATTAGTGAATAGACCGTCATCGACGACGGGAGGGTGAAGGAGGGGAGCTTGAGGCGTAGACGCGGCGGCCGGAGAAAGGAGAACGGGAGAATTAGGAGAAGGTGGAAGATCGGATCGATCGAAGACTGATCCGATATGGCGGATGCGGCGGCTAGGGTTTTGGGATCGGGTTTCGGCGCCATTTTCGTCGGTTCCTCCGTGTGGTCTCAGATCTTCCATGGTATCCGTACTAGAAAATTATCAGAGTTGGCATGTTTGGACATTAGAATATAGTTATCCGCGGAATGGATGTAGATTTCTTGCATTTTCGAATTTCACCTCCGAAGAATCATAACTAAAACGTGCAAATAGACCACACTACGGTAGGTAACGCCTAATATTCGCTTTGAAAATTACAATTATAATCGACCATAAATTACTAATATGCAGTGTTTGTTGCCATATATTGTCTAAATGATCTTACATTGTAATTTATTATACAATTAAATAGCTGTTCCATGGAACCGGTATTTGGAATAAAAACGTTACAAAAATAAAATACAAATAGATTTACGTTGTTACCGGTTACTCAGCTAAACCGGAGATATCCGGTTTATCCAAATTTAATTTACCTAGCCCCTTCCTCTCTTTCTCCGTCTCGTCAATCATTCGCCGCCTCTCACTTCTCCATCCGTCTCTCTCTCTCTGGAAATGGCGTCTTGTTCGTTCTTCAACTCATCCCTCTCCTCCCTCAACCCTAAACCAGACTCTCTCCATCGCCGCCGCACCACCTCCACGCTCCGCCATCGCCCCGTCGTCATCACCTGCAGCACCTCCTCTCCCAACACCG
>NW_010966177.1:8526775-8554731 GCF_000463585.1 Tarenaya hassleriana
GGCCCCGCCGCGCCTCCGATGAGAACATCCGCGATGAGGCTCGTCGCCACCGCTCAACCGCCGCGAATCCCTTCTCCGCTAGGTACGTCCCCTTCAATGCTCCGCTTGGATCCACCGAGTTTTACTCCCTAGACGAGATCGTTTACCGCAGCCGCTCCGGTGGTCTTCTCGATGTTCAGCACGACATGGAAGCGTTGAAACGCTTCGATGGCGCGTATTGGCGCGACCTCTTCGATTCGCGCGTGGGGAAGACGACCTGGCCTTACGGATCGGGTGTCTGGTCGAAGAAGGAGTGGGTTCTCCCCGAGATCGATGACGACGATATCGTCTCGGCGTTTGAAGGAAACTCGAATCTGTTTTGGGCGGAGAGATTTGGCAAACAGTTTCTAGGGATGAACGATCTGTGGGTGAAGCATTGTGGGATTAGCCATACAGGGAGTTTCAAGGATCTCGGCATGACCGTTCTGGTCAGCCAAGTCAATCGCCTCAGGAAGATGAAGCGACCGGTGGTCGGCGTTGGCTGTGCCTCCACCGGCGACACCTCCGCCGCCTTGTCGGCTTATTGCGCCTCCGCTGGAATACCATCCATCGTGTTCTTACCGGCGAACAAGATCTCCATGGCTCAGCTGGTTCAACCCATAGCTAACGGTGCGTTTGTTCTGAGCATAGATTCTGATTTCGACGGCTGTATGAAGCTGATTAGGGAAATAACCGCGGAATTGCCGATTTACTTAGCGAATTCGTTGAATAGTTTGAGATTAGAAGGGCAAAAGACAGCAGCCATTGAGATTCTGCAACAGTTCAATTGGGAAGTTCCGGATTGGGTGATTGTCCCTGGAGGAAATCTCGGCAACATCTATGCCTTTTACAAGGGCTTCAAAATGTGCCAAGAACTCGGTCTTGTGGACAGGGTCCCGAGGCTTGTCTGCGCCCAAGCGGCCAATGCCAACCCACTTTACTTGTATTACAAGTCGGGTTGGAAGGAGTTCAATCCCGTGAAGGCTAATTCCACCTTTGCGTCGGCCATTCAGATCGGTGACCCAGTTTCCATTGACAGAGCCGTGTATGCCCTCAAGAACTGTGACGGGATCGTCGAAGAAGCCACAGAGGAGGAGCTAATGGACGCCATGGCTCAGGCGGATTCGACCGGGATGTTCATCTGCCCTCACACCGGGGTGGCTCTGACCGCTCTGGACAAGCTGAGGAAGCAAGGTGTGATTGCAGCCACGGATAGGACGGTTGTGGTGAGCACGGCTCACGGGCTGAAGTTCACTCAGTCCAAGATCGATTACCACTCGAAGGCCATCCCCGACATGGCTTGCAGGTTTTCGAATCCGCCAGTGGAAGTGAAGGCTGATTTTGGAGCCGTCATGGATGTGCTGAAGAGTTACTTGGGGAGTAAGGTACCAAGATCATAGATGGTAATAAGTTACCCAGATCGTAAGACGGGGATTGAGTATTCGTCTTTAGCCATGTGACTTTTTGGCAGTTGTACTCTCTGTGCTCTCTCTACTGTCCTTTGTTTTCCTAAAACTATTTAATAATCATACATTTTGTATTAGAATCCAATTGCTAAAGCATAAGAAAGATTGTGGGGAAAGTTCAAAGAAGTGAAGTACATTGTACATTCTGTGTACAGAAGAAACCAGAAAACGTCATATCAGGACAAAGACCACCACCAACCGAGATGTCTCGGAATAAGAGATAGATTACCATAATGTTCACGAGTAATCATAAAGCGATATGCTCTTGTCGTCCGACACACTGGCAAGACGGCCGGCCCGAACATTGGTTCCCCCTGGTGGCCTGAACGCCACCGACCAGACCTGGTCAGTGTGGTTGCTCATTGTCTGGATCGCTGCCCTCATCTTGAGATCCCATAGCCTCACAGTTCTATCGCTGGAGCCGGTGGCTATAGCCGCACCATCTGGGCTAGCATCAACGCTCAGCACCCAACTCGTGTGCCCCGACATGGATCCCACCAGGCTTTTTCCCTCGGCATCATGCATATTCACGTGACCGTCGTCTGAAGCAGAGAATAGGACCCTGGGGTCGACGGGGGAGAACACTAGGGACCTTACAGGCATGTTGTGACCCTCTAGTTGGTGCAGAAGCTTCGCACGCTCTACGTCAAAAACACATATCGTGCCATCCATGGAACCACAGGCTAGGCGTTTCCCATTTGGGGACCAGGCCACCGATAAGACAAACTTCTTGCTGCTGGTCTTATCCGACGGTTTCGGTGATTCTGGACGAGGGATGGATAGAGTCGAGACTAGTTTCCAGCTTGCTGTGTCCCAAAGCTTGACCGAGGCACTACTCCCACCCGCGACAGCAAGGATGGTGCCCTGAAAAGTTTGATAATATATCAGCAACGTTCTATGCCAGAAATAGCTCGGCACTGAACAGAAAATGAATAACAGATCAAAGAGACGAAGAGGCACTGGTTTTAGCGCATTGCAACTGGGAACACATAGCTTAGCTTAGGGATCAGACATTGAACTGCAGATCAATTGGCCATAGCTTTGTTCCGGTGGTGCCATTGTCTTGTTATTGTATGTATGTGTTTCTTCGATGAGAATGGAATCATGGCTCATGAGAGCAACAACTTCCATTCCATACCAACAGTAAGTTTGCCAGCATATGCACAGCACGATGCATAGGCGAGACCAGATCCTATCTGACCCGAACTAAGCATCGGATTCAGATTCTACGCACTGTTTAGCTGCCAAAGTTCTACGACTTTGAATTCAAGTAATTCTTAAAGATCAACAATTTCAACGAATTTGCTTAATCATTATCTTATAGATCAGAGGGAACATGATTCTTCGGAGCTTATGAACTGAAATTCAACGAAGTATCCGAAATTCCCCCGATAATAAATCACACAAAATCTTCAAAATCCTAGAATATGCCATTATCATTCGCAAGAACACTACAACTGGAGGAATCCAATTACCTTGGGTTCGAACTGCATTCCCCAGACCTCAGAGGGAGGAGCTTCGAGAACAGCGATGGTGGCGTTAGTGTCGACGTCGAAGACTCGGACGAAGCTGTCGAGCGAAGACGACGCGGCGATGATACCCGATGGGTGGGCCGCCACCGACGCCACTCCGAGGCTGTGTCCAGTGTTGGTCCGTACAAGCTCCAGCTCGTCCGGCCGCCATAGCCTCACCGTCTCGTCAAGAGATCCGGTGAGAAGCAACGCCGGTCGAGCTTCCGTCGCCGGAATCCATGTCGCCGCCCAAACTGACTCCTCGTGAGCGTTCTCGATCGATTTCAGACCCGCAAGTTTCATTCTTTTAGGTTTTTGCCTCCGAAGTGTTGTTCCTCCCAAGTGAGAGCAAGAAGTAGACGTGATATGCCCTAGGGGACCAGGATTCAAACGATTCGTTAGAAAATAGAAAACCGTGACGTTATACTGTTAGAAAGCAGGAAACCGTGCCGTGTTTTTCCCTTGCAGACGACATGGTGTGTAATCCTGATAGAACGACCTGATCAGATGTTTTTACCTCTGGAAGCTTCTAAAGCCCTAACCGGTCTTAAACCCCTCTTCGCTACTACTAACGCTTCGGACATCTCCATTGAAACAGCAGAGATCTCGAGTTTGTTCTCCAGGATTTTCGAAATTCGAATCGGGAAGAAGGAACAATGGTTTGGTTTCAGTGCGAGGATTGTGGAGAGAATCTTAAGAAGCCAAAGCTGCCGAATCACTTCAGGATCTGCAGTGCCGCCAAGGTCTGCCATTAATTTCTAGAATAAATTTCTTTCTTTCCGTCTGTTTCCCATCCAAATCGGTGCGTTTTCATGTTTCACCCGTTAATTTTCCTTGGTTTCTTCAATGGGTGTCAACAGTTGTCGTGCATCGATTGCGGAGAAATTTTCGGACAACATAGCGTTCAGGGACATAACCAATGTATCTCCGAGGCTGTAAGTATCAGATATCTCCTCTGGTTTGTTCTTCAACATGAAGTTAGAACTCATATTAATGTCTTCTCGTTTCACTAAGCTGTGCATCCTGTTATATATGATGGTGAAGCCTGTTGGAAAATCAGGTAGAATATAGAAGCTTTGTCAACATAGTTCCTTATAAGTTACTGCATCTTCTGTGTTCGATTTTCTCATTTCTGTGCATTTGGTTATGAGTGTGAAGTTGTGGAATGAAGAGATTGATGTTTTGGGTTTTGTTTTTGAAGGAAAAATATGGTCCAAAGGGGCAGTTGAAGCCATCGAATTGCACACCGGCAAAATCGAAGCAGGACTCAAAGCAACAGCCTGATTTTGATGTAAATGTCGGGTTATCCGATAGGCCTCCGTGGTTTTGTAGGTATTGATATCTTTCACATCTTATGATATCCCCACTTTTTAAATTCAACCATTTGGGATAATATGTCTTGTTCTTTGGAAGAAAAGATGAAAATTGTGATTATGGATACTATAGAGGTATCAATGCAATATGCCAATAGCGATTACTGCTATGGAAATGGATGTACATTTATATAGAGGTAGAAGGAATTAAGGAATACTTTAAGTGAAATGTGTGACATTTACAGAATCCCTTTGTTGGAGCTTGTTGTCTTGTGTTGAATTGAAGATTTGACAGGAGATTCTTTGGATGTGTATATGATTTTATTATGTAACAGGTTGTGCAACACGAAAGCTACGAGCCAACAGACTTTGCTTCTCCATGCTGATGGGAAAAAACACAGAGCTAAAGCGAAAGCCTTCCATGCTAAACAACAGCCTCAATCAGAACAGTCAGCAGGAGATGAGAAAGATGCAACTGGAAATGCCTCTAGTGGCGATGCTGCACAAAAGAAAAAAGATTTACCTGCCGCAACAACAGGTGTGGTGAGCTCAAATGATGGGAATGGAGACTCACTAACAAATAAGAAAAGAAAGCTTGAGAGTTCCGATGGAACGGGCAATGAGGAAGTGATTCAGGCCGAACAAGCACAAGGCCACGAGAAAAAGAGTGAACCAAAGAAGGCAAAAAAGAAAGGTGATGAAAAGAAAATCAAGTGGAAGAAGTTAATCAAGTTGACCCTTAAATCGGTATGTATAATTCCCATATCTCCATTTCCATTAGTTTTTCTCACAACTTGCTTGATTATTGTTGCGGTGATATCATTACATAATTTAACCTCTCGTTCGTAAAACTTCATTTTTCCATCAATAATAACAGAATATATCATTGTGAATTACTGATTTTTCATATTATTCTGAATGTTGTTCGGTTACCGTGTTGAATTTAACTGTGACATATAATACTGGTTTCTGATCTTCTGGTACAGCAACCTGGGAGAGCTTTGAAGATGAAGAAACTGAAAAAGCTTGTTCTGAAATCTCTGGAGGAACGTGGCATAACGAGAGATGCATCAGAGATTAACGAGAAGATAGAGCACAAGGTTATATCCCATCTGAATTCTGCAATAGTACATTCTTTCTCTAACGATCTTCTCATCGACGCACCTTTTTTTCCGGTTATATCCTTCTTGCAGATAAATTCAAGCTCCAAGTTTGCGGTTGACGGAAAACATGTGAAACTTTTGGCTTAAAGGTTGAATCTTTTGCAGCAGGTATGATACCGAGTTCCAGTAGTTCCTCAATTTTTCCCATGTCATTCTTCACCATTGCTATGATCACCAAATTGGATTCTCACTGAACTATTTTATTGTCTGGAACGGTATTCACTATCAGATCAATCCAATTTTATGGTTTTCCTTCCTTTTTATCCTGGTAAAGACATACTCTTCAAGCCCAGAAATATTGCTTGAGCTCCAGATTCCGGTGATGAACACTCTTAACCAAAAAATCTGTGTCTTGACAATGCCAATGACATCTTATCCAGTTTGGTTGCTACGGAAGCTGAAACTATGACCTTCACAAGACAAGAGTTATGTCGGTATTTAACCAAACCGAGCCCTGGTTTTCCCATGGATCTTTCGGGTAGTAGTTCCCGAGATAGAGAACAACCCCATTCCATATTGGTATGGATCCACAGATCCGAGCAGAAAACTGCAGTAAATCATAATCAAGTTTGGAACTTGATGAATCCTAAATGCAGGAACCCGCAACCAAGGCAAGGGGAGACGCTTGGCTGCGAGTTTTTCGCGTCTCTATCCCGAGCTTATCTCGTGTTTTCAAGGCGTGTAGGATCTGCAGAGATCTAACAGACAATGATTTTCGATTAGATGTTTGAATAAAAAAGAGTTATAAGTAGAGCATGGATCGATCATAGAAGGCATGCTTCTTCAAACGAGAGATTATAAAGGGGGGCTCTTAAAAGGGTTTAACTGTTTGTAAACGGACAGTCAAAACTTTTCACTTGTTCTTTTGCCAACTAAATGGGAGCAATAAACTTGAAATAAGATTGACTATTAGAACTATAATATAGTTGATTGTATTTTGACTGTTGAATGATGGACCGTTTTATTTCTTGCATTCTAATATCTCCGTTTCATATTGATACAGAAAATTTATATTTATGCTTTGAATTTGAAAGATGTCTGAGACTGAGAGCATCAAGATGCGTGTCGTTCTCGATTTATACAATCGCACATCCTGCTGTTTTCTCTACGACAACAAAGCCCATTAGAGGCCCAAAAATGATCTTTCTGGAACTGCCACGTCACCTTCTCGGCCACCTTCTCTTCTCTTCCCTTCCCTTCGGTTCGGCGCGCGCGCGCTCTCTCTCTCATATTTTTTTTTTTTGGTTAAAGGTGAGTGTTGTATTAATACTGGCCGAAATGGTGGCGATTACATATGGTCTTGTGACCGATTACAAAATTCCACGGGATTTCCATGCGCAAGTGATACAAAATAGGATCAATTACAAATGATGTTCTATGTTTTCAATATAAGGTGTGTTGATACCATTGCTGTAAAAGAGTTGACCGGAGAGAGGATTGCGCTTTCTGCAAAGAGAGAAGAGTAGTTTTCATAGACCTGTCTATGTTTCCTTGGAATTGCTGTAGCGGTTGAACCTCGTTATGATGGATCCTTCTATTTCTTTCTTGCCAAACCTCATACACAATGAGCTGAGCAAGGAGTTTGGTGATGATTTGAAGATCCGTTCCCTGATGTTCCCCTATTAGTGCCATCCAAGGGGGACATAGTTGGATATCCGATGGTGGTGAGCTTCTGAACCTGCTTGCAAAATAATTCCATACTGCAGCACTAAACTGACATTGAAAGAAGAGGTGTGAGTGGGTTTCTGTCTCCTCTCGGCAAAGAGTGCATCGGTTTGCCATGTGGATGCCCCATTGCTGTTGACGGTCCATCGTTGGCAGCCTCTTCTGCATCACTTGCCACAAGACAAAAGCATGACGTGGAATCGCCTCGGAGAACCATACGATGTTGTGCCACGGGATTGTTGGGTTCCTGCTTCTTATCTGTTGCCATGTAGCTTTGGAACTGAATGTGGGTTTGAATATGCCATTTTTGTGCTTCCAATTGACCACATCTTCTCCTCTGTCGTCTCTTGGAGGATTTGTATCCACAAGTTTGATTAGCAGCTGTTGGATACTGTTTGATCTAGCTCCCGGTAAGTTCCAATTGTTCTCCCTTACTGCTGATGCCACTGTTGCCGAGCGAGGCAGCCGTAGGAGTCTCGGTCCCGTCGGACCTATGAGGTCTATTAAGGGGCCTAAGTCGAGCCAGTGATCAAACCAAAAGTGAGTATTCTTCCCATTCCCGATATCATGCCGTATAAAAGATCTTGCTTGGTCCCTCAGTTTCAGTAATTTTTTGAAGTTCCAAGAAGCTACAGAAGTGGTTTTGCATTCCCAGAAACTCTTGTTTTTGAGAATGTTGTGTCTTGTCCATGCTACCCAAATTGAGCCGGATTGACTCAAGAGTAGCCATATTAGCTTTAGACGAAAGACTATGTTTTGTTCTTCAAGGCGCCTTATGCCTAGACCTCCTTCCTGCTTAGGTTTACAAACGTTTTCCCAACTGATTCTGTGCCCAACCCCTTTTTCCAGATTGTTTCGCCAAATGAACGATGAGCATAAAGAGTCAATCTCACGGAGAATCTGCTTTGGTAAGAGGAAGACAGAGCTCCAATAGTTGACCTTGCCGTAAATAACCGAGGTCACGAGTTGAATCTTGCCAGCGCTTGACAAGTATCGTGTTGTCCAATGCTCGAGCTTTCCACGAATACTTTGGACCAATGGGTTGTAAGCAGATCGAGGTAGTCGTGTTGAGTTCAAAGGGACCCCTAGGTACTTCACCGGAAGGGTTCCCAATTTTAGCCCAATGCTCCTAGACAAGTTCGCCCTTCCCTCGTCCGACATCCCTCCAAGGAACAAGTCAGTTTTGCCTTCATTCATAGTTAGGCCCGAGAAGATACTGAAGTCCTTTAGCACTCGTTTGATTTCCTGCAATGACGCTTGCTCACCTTCCGAGAAGATCATGAGGTCATCTGCAAAGGCCAAATGAGTTAAAAGTGGAGATTTACATTTAGGGTGGATTTTGAACCTGTTTGCTCTTGCTGCTCTGTCCAGTAGCTGGGTGAGAACCTCCATCACCATGATGAATAGATAGGGGGATAAGGGATCCCCTTGCCGAAGCCCTCTTCTCCCTTTAAAGTATCCGGTTGGTTCTCCGTTGACCACCACCGAATAATTAGCTGTAGTGATGCACATCTTGACCCAGCCTACAAATCTCGGTGGAAGTTGTATTGCTTTCAAGAGCTGTGTGATAATTCCCCAATCAAGTGTGTCAAACGCTTTTCAAATATCAACTTTCAGCATCGCACTTTTCCTGGTCTGAGCTCTGTTATAGTCTTTGATGATCTCTGCCGCCAAGAGGATGTTTTCAATCATCAATCATATTTAATCTATCGTGAACGTTCCAGCACTGTCGCGCTTGTAAGCTCTTAGGCTTTTTCTTTATATACTTTTATAAGTATATGAATGAGAAGAGAGGAGGAGAAATCCTCAAAATACTCCTTTATATTTCTTTTCTTGTGTTTTTGTTGTTTTGAAAACAAAACAAACTTACACATATTTATACTATTCTTAGGAACATTCTAGAGACACATAATAATGCTTAGTCTAACATATAGTAAATATTTTCTAAACTTCCAAGACCACAAACTCCAAGTATTGAACACAAAATAACATGTTTGAACTTTGAACACAAGTTCCTAGAATGAACACATTCTAGAACAAGTTTAATATCCAACATTAGCCTCCCTTAAACTTGTTCCTCCTCGAACTTTGACTCTGAGCTTCTTGCAACTTATCCTTCATTTTGATCCACTTCTTTTTCCTGTTAACTTCTTCAAATCCAAATCCAGCAGATAGACAGAAATTAGTAAACTCATCATCAAACTCAGTTTCTATCGGCTGAGTTGTATCATAAATCTCCTGAATACTCTTCATCTTTCTCATGGGTGAGCTACTAGAATCACCGCTATCAAAACGGTCCTGGATAACTCGGGATGGTGAATTCTCCTCAACTTCTTCGAGAATGATCCTCTGCGATTGATTACTACCATTCCAATCCCAACTCTTCTCCTCATCAAACTCAACATCTCGAGACATTATGATTTTGCGAGTTTCGGGATTATACAACTTGTATCCCCTGCAATTTTCACCATAACCCAAAAATATGCATTTCTGACCTTTATCCTCAAGCTTTGTTCGTCTTTCTTCCTGCACTTTTGCATATGCCACACACCCGAAGATTCTGAGATGATCAACTTTCGGTTTTCGTAAGCTCCAAGCTTCCTCCGGTGTCATGTCTTTGATTTTCTTCAATGGAAATCTGTTCAACAAATAAACAGCACATGCAACAGCATCTCCCCAAAACTCCTTAGGGACTTTTCTCTCATTAAGCATACATCGGACCATATTCAGTATAGTCCTGTTCTTCCTCTCCGAAACTCCGTTCTGCTGTGGTGTTTGAGGCATGGTAAGCTGACGAGAAATCCCGTGTTCCTTGCAAAAATTCTCAAACTCATTTGATGTATACTCTCCTCCACGGTCAGTCCACAGGTACTTGATTGGGCATCCACTTTGTTTTTCCACCATACTCTTGAACTCTTTAAATTTTGTGAAAACTTCCTTCTTCTCCTTAAGCATATAGATCCATGTCTTTGCACTATAATCATCAGTAAATGTCAGGAAATATCGATTACCTCCATTCGATGTGGGATTGATGGGTCCACAAACATCCGAATGCACCAGCTCAAGGGGACATGCCGCGCTCCATGACTTGTATGTCGGAAACGACTTTCTTTGCTGCTTTCCCATAACACAAACTTCACACAGATTGTTAGGAGCTGCAATCTTGGGTAACTCAATCACCATATCCTTCTTCTGAAGTAATTCTAATGCCTTGAAATTTAGATGCCCATATCGAAGATGCCACAAAGTTGAATTATCTAGAGTCGTTACCTTCAAACACCTCGACTCATTAAAGCTCAGTCTCAATGGAAACATTCGATTCTTCGTCATCTCCACGGTTGTGATCATTTGGCCATTTTTGTCTCGCATGGTTAGAGACATATTCTTCAACCTTACATCAAAACCTTTCTCCAACAACTGGCCCACACTCAACAAATTGCTTTTAATATCGGGAACATAATAGACATTCGAGATGCAAACCTGTCTCTTGTTCGGGAAGGTCAGTGTGACTTCCCCTTTCCCTTGAATTGGTCTCTTTGAAAGATCACCAAACGTGATATTGCCAAAGTTCCTTTCGACAAGCTTTGTAAATAACTCCTTTCTGCCGCACATATGATTGGATGCTCCCGTGTCAAGATACCATGTAACAAATGGTTGTGACTCACCGCTTGATTCGACTTTATTTTGTGATAACATCAACACTTCTTCTGTATCACTGTCTTCTTTGTCGACTATATTGACTTTCTCTCCACCATCATTAGCGGGATTATGCCAACATTCATAGGAATAATGTCCAAATTTCTTGCAAGTATGACATTGAATCCAAGATTTATCATACCTTCCTCCATTATTTCTTCCAAATCCACGACCACGGGCGCGGTCCCAGCCTCGGCCTTGACCACCTCTTCCGCCATGGCCATACTCCTTTATATTATTTTCTCCATCATCGTTTTGACTCTTTGTCGGCATCCAATAGTTTGGTCCATAACCTCCTCGTCCGTAATTTCCACCTCTTCCTCTTCGGTGTTGATAACCTCCTCTTGAATTTTCGGTCTTCAAAGAGAGCTTCGCTTCGAGCGCATGCTCAACGGATTTTTCTTCTCCTTTTCTCCGATTCAGTCTATCTTCAAACGCTTTCAAAGAACCAAGAAGTTCTTCCACCGTCATCGTATCTAGATCCTTCGATTCTTCAATCACAGCGGCCACGGAATCAAATTTTGAGTCAAGGGATCTCAAAATTTTCTCCACGACCCGAACATCCTTCAACGTCTCGCCATTTGTCGCCATTTGATGAACAATGGTGATTACCCGTGAAATGTAATCCGAGATCGACTCGGAACTCCCTTGTTGTAGACTTTCGAATTGCGATCGTAAAGATTGCAACCGAATCTTCTTCACCTTATCAACTCCTTCATAAGATTTCTTTAAAATTTTCCACGCGTCTTTGGACGTCGTCGCCGAGGCAATAAGCTCGAACGTTACTTCATCGACTCCTTGATATATTGTGAACAACGCCTTCTTCTCTCTCTTTCGTAGATCTTTGTGTTTCTCCTCTTCATTCTCCGGTACTGTCTCCGATTCGACATAACTGTTCTCCACCATGTCCCATACATCATGGGATCCGAGAAGAGCCTCCATTTGGATACTCCACCTACGATAGTTGTCTTTCGTAAGTTGCGGAACTTGCGATTGGATCGAACTCGTCGACGCCATGATATCCCGGCTCTGATACCACTTGTAAGCTCTTAGGCTTTTTCTTTATATACTTTTATAAGTATATGAATGAGAAGAGAGGAGGAGAAATCCTCAAAATACTCCTTTATATTTCTTTTCTTGTGTTTTTGTTGTTTTGAAAACAAAACAAACTTACACATATTTATACTATTCTTAGGAACATTCTAGAGACACATAATAATGCTTAGTCTAACATATAGTAAATATTTTCTAAACTTCCAAGACCACAAACTCCAAGTATTGAACACAAAATAACATGTTTGAACTTTGAACACAGGTTCCTAGAATGAACACATTCTAGAACAAGTTTAATATCCAACAGCGCTTTCTATCTTGAGTTTTCCGGGAAAAATGGGTGAAGAAGCTCGAGTTCTGGAGATGGCGATGAGCGAGGAGAACTCAACGAGTCGAAACGGTTTCGTTCAAGGCGTGATCGTGGACGTATTCCCGCTTAGCCGCTACTACTTCGGTTGCCGAGGTGCTCTTCCCGTGAAGGACGAGACTCTATCTGATCGCGTCGACAGATTGAAATCAAAGTAAAACATTTTCTTAGTCTCCGCGTTTTTCGATCATCTGTGTATTTGGTTTCAAATCCTTACGACTGTTTGTAGTAGCTCCAATTCCGTAGTTATTTGCGCATTTCTTAATTGAATACTGATGTTTCTCCCTTCTTTTGTTTCTCTCTGTTGAAGTTATGCTGCTCATGGGTTGAGAACTTGTGTCGAAGCTGTTCTTCTGGTAACTCTCAGCTTTGTCGTCCCAATTTCGCGCTTTCTGTTCATCTGGGGTTCTGAGTTCCTTGTCTTTTAGTGTAAGCGGGACTCGAACTTTAAGTTTTGTACGAAACGAATTTGATGAGAAATGGTTTGAAAGTTAGAAGTTTTGATGGTGAAAAAGTTTGTAAAGAAAACTTCATGGAAAATGGTTCTGGTGTTGATATTGATCACTGAAGTTGGTATTTTCAGGGTAAATGAGAGAAAATTCTAGCTTAAAAAAAGTGTTACAATGTTGATTACATATCTCAAGAGATTCTGAATGTTGCTAACATCAGGTTGAGCTGTTCAAACATCCACATCTGTTGCTACTTCAGTTTAGGAACTCTGTCTTTAAGCTTCCAGGTGGTCGCTTGAGACCCGCAGAATCTGGTAACTTGTTTACATTTCGAAAGGCCATGACTTTGGTCTCCAAGTGAATTCGGTCGTCCGGTTTCGTTCTTAGCTTCTCTTTTCTTACTAGATATCGAAGGACTGAGACGGAAACTTTCATCAAAGCTCTCAGTCGATGAAGATGCCATTGTCCCGAGTTGGGAGGTACATATTATAGATCTTGGGGTTTGCCCTGATAAGCAAGTCAGGTGGAGGAGGAATGATCTGAAGGATGGATTTCTCTGCTTATGAATCTTTTCAGGTAGGAGAATGCATCGGGATGTGGTGGAGACCTGATTTCGAGACAGTGATGTATCCGATCGTGCCACCCAATGTAAACCGACCAAAGGTTGTATTCTCAATAGATACCAAAGGCTATCAATGCAATTCATGCTTAAGACACTGACTGGTTCTATTGCTGTTTGTCATCCACAGGAATGCGTTAAGCTATTCCTAGTGAGGCAACCAGTGACTCAGAAGTTTTTTGTGCCTAAAAACTTCAAGCTCCTTGCTGTTACGTTGTGCCAGATTCACGAAAACGCAAAGGTACGACCTTTTCTGATTCCGTAAATCTGTCATTTCCGACCCATTTGTTTAAGATGAGAGGTAACTGAATAATACCCAATTGGAACTCATCTTGCCAATGACATGATACACCTAAACAAACGCTTTGTTCTAATATTGATAGTAACCTTATACACCTTGCAGACATATGGGCCGATAATATCGGAGATCCCTAAGCTTCTTTCCAAGTTCTCCTTCAACATGATGCAGATCTGAAGGCAATTCCATATGTGTGTGTGTTGAAGAAGCTTCGACCTCGTATGTTTGGTGATATCCTTATAGGCCCTTTGTGTATGATAGTTGTATAGGAATTGGCATAGCGTGTAACCTTTGTGAAGGACTTGATCTTGTTGGTGAGATATGGAAAGCTTTTTGCAGTTCAATAATATATATTGAAATGAAACCCAAACGCCAAAACTGCAAACGGGCAAAGAGCGTTTCACGATGCGTTTGTGTCTGCGTTTGCGATATGCAGATCAAAACGCGAAATACCAAATACGATACATCAAAGTGCAGAAGACGAGAGCGATATCATGTTACCTTGAAGAAGCTGCATTTTTTTTTTTTATTACAGAAGATAAAACTGTATGTACAAGGAAAAGGCAATGGTTCTCTCATGCTATGAAAGCTACATGGCTCAAAGAAGAAGAAGAAGACCCCACAATTTCTTATAACGATATCACTACAAACATATTACTATCATCCTTTCTTTTCTTTTTCTTTTTTGCCGCAAAAGCTCTTTACAGCCGGGAAGTTTACCTACCGACCTAACTTAACCACATGAGCCAAACTCCAATCCCCATCAAGCTGTAAACCGAAAAGAAGAAAACAAAAACCCAAAAGCAGTTCACCCTAGAATCGAATTATATAAGAAGGAACCCTAAGGAGAAGAAGAAGAAGAAGAAGAAGAATCTATAAGACCTAATTTGCTGGAGCCGACAGCCAATAACCATTCCGGTGACTGGTTATTCCTTCAGAGAAGCAAAACTGTTTTTTTTTTCCTCTTTTCCTTTGCGTTTCTCCATCAATAGTATAAGAAACAAGACTATACAGATGTAAAGGGAGAGAAAGAGTAACCTCAAACCATCATGTTCAAGTCTGAAAGATCATCCATCGGTATTTGAAGCCCCATCAGATCGTTATCTTGCAACGCATCATCATCAATGTTCAACCATGTGCTTAGATCTCCTGCTTGTGTATCGAAATCATCTGGTCCTCCTAACCCATCTGGTATTTGGAGGTGAGAAAGGTCCAGAGGCTCTGATTCATCAAGTGCCTCCAAGTTAAACTCATTGTTGTTGCTATTGTTAGCTTCCCTTGATTTGGATAATGGTGCGTTGGGTTGATCTGATATCCTAACAGATGCGGATGTCTGAGTCGTTTTCTGCTTGGGTTTCGTTTTCATTTTCCTTTCGTCCTTGGCACTGGACAGAGCAGGCCGACCAATCTTATTAGTTCCGCCTCTAGATGATGAAGCCTGTCCTTTCCCATCTCTGTCCCTCTCACTTCTCTTTCCTTTCGCACCACTGCTCGTGAGAGATGCCCCGATACCCACATCATCAAGCAGCAGTTCTCTCTTCTTGACCCTGTTTGACCACATCGTATCATCTTTACCCGTGGTTTGTTCCAGTAAAGCACTTTCGGAGTGCAGAATATCAGAAGAATTAGCATAATTATCCCCATTCTGACCCATCCGCTCTGCCGAAGAAGAACTTGGGTGTAAACCCATGAAAGCTGCAAGGGACAAGAAACAGATTTAAGAAATGAACAGGGTGATTGTAAAGATCCGAAACAAAGTTAGTTTGCTTCTTAACAGGGTTTGAGATGATACTTGAAGAAGCTGACGGCATGTATTCATTGTCTCCTGGAGTATTATCTGTGGCTTGCGCCAACCCGACAATGAACATATCCTTGAAAGCAGGCTCATTAAAGCAGCTCTTGCCCGATTCTTCGAATTGATGATATCTTTCCAGAGTTCTTTTAATGAAAGCCAATGCAGCTTGCTTGGATATTTTGTTGCTGGAACTCTTTCCACTGGCAGTGTGATGACGGCGACTTGCCTGTGGTCATATGAATCAATAAAAACATGTAAACTCGGAGGAGAGCACAAATGCGAATGTACCACAACAGCAAGGGCAGGAAGAATAAAGTAAAATGAACCCTTTCGCAGGGTCAAAATTATTTTACCTTGTTCTTTTCATATGCCATTTCGACGAGTTTATCATAACCAAGCTGATCAAACTCCCTATGTGAAGGAACAAGTTATATATTAAAATCGTCAGATCATAGTACAGATTTGCGTATGCATACTGTAAAAGGAGAGGAAACGAAAATTCATACTTCTCCTGACATTCTTTCATTTCTAGGGCAGGCTTTAGTAGCCTATTCACCATCTCTTTCTTCTTGGAACCCTGATAATTTAACAGAATATCACAAGATGAACTATCTTGATTCTTGAAAAGCACACCTATCCTTTTGCAATATATGTAAAAGAAACAGAATCCTTTAAAGTGCATGATAAGCACAAGGAAAAAAACACCAAATACACCCAAACGTTGATGTTGTGTTTGTTTAAGAATGTAACTCAATGAGAAAATATACCTCCTCGCAGATAGCTTCCTCTAGCTTTTTTATGTCATCAACAATTCCTTCATCCTCCACGTTTGAAATGCTAGGCTGCAACAAACACATCACAAAAACATCAAACCACAAGGAACCATGGCAATAAGAGCCAATATTTCATTTCAGCACCAGAAAGTAACTATATATCCACTAACAAACCAAAAAAAAAAAAATAGCAACAGCAGTTTTCCAAGTAGCCAGTCTCTGAATGAACATACCAATGGTTCCAAGGAAATCCCCAGAGACTGAACCTCCAGGTATATCTTCTCGTCTATCCCCAGATTTCCATACTGAATATCTGTGAATTCAATGGATGAATGGTCTGAAAATCTGCCGTTGGAATGGTGAGATGAGTTGTTAACTCCCTTATGCAGACCCATAGACACATCATCTTCTGACTCTTCATGTTCCAGTCCTTCATTGGTGCTATAGCCATTGAACTCCATCAAATGATTAAAACCACTGAACCGTGACTCAACATCAAGATCATTCGCGTTGTCAAATCCATCAAGTTGTAAATCTTCAGTTACGCTACTAGAGTCCTCGGAAATTAAAGCGGATAGCAATCTCTGATAGAGAGGAGAAGCTTTAGAGTTCATTCTACTTGTAAATTCCTCAGGAAACAACACTTCACGACTATCGAAGCCTGAAGATGTCCCTAACGGTGATGGTCCCACACAGGACAGTTCTCCCTGAAAGAGAGATAGGGTTAGATAAAATGCTTCCTAATACATTTTCATCTATAAACAAACTTTCTAAATGAACAGAGAGAAGAAGGAATTTGACGAAGAGAAGTCAAGCAACAGAGATTTACATAGTCTAAAATGTGTTACAATGTTACAGCTACAATAAACTTTTAAAACCCATGTAAAAAAAATCACAAAAGAGCGCACTTGTTTACAGAAAGAACCAGAAATGATGTTATTTTGCAATTATATAACATCACAACTTTTAACAGACATCTGACACCCTTGTCTCCAATTTTCGTATCTCTCTGAAAATACTTGCAAACCAATGAAATGATTATTTGACAACTGAAATCGGAGATTTCTGCTTAATCGAACTGCATCTTTAGCTACAAATATCTATATAATACATGTGATAATACGAATATACCCATTTTACAGAAAGTGGAGGAACCGAATGTATCGATAGATTTCCCAATTATGTCAAATTAAATGTACACTAGATAATTGACAACTGTTTTCTTTTCTCTATCCCAAGGGGGGAGGGGAGAAAACTGAACCCAAATGTTCCTTGCAGAACATTTGATTCCCAAGCCACTAGACTACCGTTTCCAAGTGGTTGGGTGCGGATACTAATTCACTAATGGAGCTAATATGACAATACATAAGGGGGCAGTTGGAATATTCATCACGTGTCCTTCTCAAACAATGAGACCCTAACTGTGTAAAGTTAATCCTAACTGTAGTCTCTGTGTCTGTCAAGTGGAATAAAAGGTGTCACCTGTTGTCTCAAGAAATTGATATGCGCATCTGATATAAAGCAAAAGTAACGCTCCATCTGCTTCCAGAGGGAATTGGGCAAGTTCCTAGCTGTATCATGGATTAAAAAATATTAATACGTAGATAAAATTTGGCAAATAAGCATAGGAAAAGAACAACAGTTTACCAGAATTTATAGCAGCATTGACAGCAGCCAGTAGCTCCTCATGGCCATCATCTGAACCAACTAAGAAATTCAACCAATATGTGTAAATAAACGCAAAGTATGAATCTTTCCATGGAAAAGAATCCTGATTAAAACTGCACTAAGCTTACCAAGAAAATTTAGTGCTGCATTTGACGGTGTATGCTTCTGACGTTTGTAAGCCTTGCGGTCAGAGAGCTTCCTAGTAGGCGGACGGCCCACCTTGCTGATCAAAATATATGAATATAACCATGAGACTAGCCCCATGAACCCAAAAGTTATTATCAATCCAGAAAAAAGAAGAGAAATGAAAAGTACTTTTATAACATATGAATCCCTACCTCTCACTCTTGTCAAGACTTTGTCTTGCACTGCGAAGTTGTTTTGCTGTTCCAAGATTGCCAAGCTTCTCCAACCTCATTGGCGTGAGAGACCTTGTAGAAGCAAAGCCACGGCCTGTTCTTCCTTGCCTCCTAACCCCATCCCTGAGCTCTTCACCGATCGCAAGCTTGTTATTTTTTCTTGATTGTAAAATGGGAATGGACACTTTTGGCACATTATCCGCAGCTTTGTCATCTACCTCATCAGATTGTTTACCCTTGTCTCTCGACTTGATTTCAGGGGGCCCAGATTCTTCACTTTCTGATAAAGCTGCTGTCGAGAAGCTATTTTCACCTTTCAGTTTGACTTGCTGAGGAGAAGCTGCTGGTGAGCGTTTATGGAATCCAAACCCAATTTCACTACAGCCAATATCTGATACGTTATCTGAGGAGGGAACATCGTCATTACTCGAAACAATGGGAATTAAATTTGTTCTTCTTGCTATACGGGATATCTTTTGTGGTCTTTGACTAGCCCATTGAGTGACTGGTGGTGATGAAGATCGATTAGCTGTCATTCGCTTACGATTGGTAACCCCAGATACTGTGGGCGGCTTATTTGTACAACTGGAAATATCCCAATCATTTGGAGAAGGAGCGTTATGGACCACAGGCGAGAGTTTTGGCGGAAGCCCTGATCCCGATCTCGGGCCACGGATTGAAGCATTTGTTTTTGCATTTGAAGTTGGACTTGAAGAATTGAATTCATCATGAATATTTGATCTGTAAGTCATCCAGCCAGGAGAGGAGCAGCAAAAAGGGATCAGAAACAAGGTGCATATCATTCATGAATTCAGAAAAATGAAAATTTTGCTTAAGATTATGGCGCTTACTTGTTGATAGCCCTCAGATTCACCCTTTCCTTGTCAGAACCAATAGAACGTTCTCGCTTCTCATTGTACAAAGAACTGTGATCAAAATCAACCCTGGAGAGAGAGGAACGTCCTGCTAAGCCTGTCTGCTGAGAGAGGTTATCAGATCTTCCATATCCAGCAGCTCCGTTAGTGGCTCCTTGCCTATATCAAATAATAGGAGATTATGATCTACTGCATAACCATCAAAGGGGAGTGAGAATCGCTTTCATTGACAGGACAACAAAGGACAAGTGAAGAAGTCAATAAAGTTCTCAACCAGATGAGGCTAAAGAAAAAACCCCCGACATATTCTGGGACTTGAAAGCATCACCATAATCCATTCAACAAGCAAGCGGATGGAATCCAAGGTCACTGTGTGGGCCACCGAGCAAAAGATTGCAGAAACAAACTGAAGAAACTGCCTGTTGCTGGGAGCACACAGCAGACTCTCGGATGCATCTCCAAAATACAGAAAAAACTTTTACAGCATAAAGACTCATTTATCCAGCAAAGACTTCTATAACAGCGGATATAATCATTATAGAAAAGAGTGAATGACTACCTAATTAAGATCTTCACATTCCACATATCACAATTTTATTGATAAACTTTAAATGGCGGAGAAGGAAAGTGGTGCACAAAATGAGAAATTGAACAGGAAAATAATCTGAATGCGTACAACAGAATGAATGAATTTGGTAATTCCAACTTTAGAAACATAGCAATTTAGGTACAAGTCGACCGTTACAAGCATCCTACACCTCATCTCCTCCACGGCACACATAGTTTAACCACAGGAGAGTAGCAGAAAAATCATTTTTCAGAAGAAAATAAATGACATTAAAAAAACCCAAAAAGGTTATAATACATGGATAAACAATTGCAACCAAAGCAGTCGAAGAAACCTTTTTTTTGTATGAGACAGAAATAATCTATTTCTTAATCCTAATCCCAACTAAGTTCATCATACCACTTTTCCAATCTAATGACGAATACTCTACAAAATGAAATAAAAGAAGTTTTATGAAGCTTGCAAGTTGGGACATGACAGTCAATATATAAGGATAATAAAAGCCATTCAGACCATCAGCTTAACACATTGTAGCCAAAGAGTGAGTTCGGTTGTCATCTTAACAGGAGAGATCATACCTTAACATGTTCGAGTCACCATTCAATCTTGATCGGGAATCACCAGCTACTTTCTGCAGTATTCCCTGCTTCAAGTCTCGGTAACCTTCAACAGCTTTATTTGACACCAAGCTTGTAGAAACATCTGTTTTTATACCAGATCGTTTCTTCTTCATCTTCGATTTTTCCCAACCATCAATGCCAATTGATGAAGTTCGGTCCTCACCCTGAACTGAATTATGATTTGCCAGCCTCATTGTGTCTTTATCCCTATCTACAGCAGCCGACTGTCGAACAATAGCATTACTTCGAACATCCATCTGAATACGAGAAAATATAAAAGGAAAAATCAATACTCTTGAGAAGCAATAACAAACTGGTAAACTTAAATCAATAGATGAAAAAACAGTTACATCATAGTGCAGTTACATGAATGTCAAACGAATTCCATACCAACATTTAATTGGCATAGAAGCAGAAACAGTTGAGCACCTACATAAAACTACAACGATAAAAATTGTTCGGTATCTGGGCTTAAGTACAGCATTTAAAATTGCATGTAGTTAAAGAAAAAATAATGTCTATATCAGTATCGCAAGTACAAGTTGTAGCTTTTCTGAAAGATCCTCAGTTCAGAGTTTTCACCAAAAACTGGTACAGTAGATGGAACCAGAAATCAGAGGTAAGGCGACTAAAAAAGTGTCGAGGCAGGTAACAAATGATAAATCATAGAATAAATGGTTATAGTATTGAAGTATATGAAAAAATTTATTGGCTCGAACAGCTGCTGAATGAAATACAGTAAACCGGATTCTGCTGAACAATAATCTGAAATTACCATTGAAGTGCGTGTGCGCTTATTTGGTACACCACTTTTAGGTCGTTCATCTGACTTTTGCTGCTCAAGTTCAAAACTGCCAGCCAGAGTCTGACCCTGGATTCCCATTTTACCTAAGCCTGGCCCTAAAACAAAACGATCACCAGAGCGGTCACTAGAAAACCCTTCTGGTCGAGACCTCTTCTTTGTAGGTACACTTGGGAAAAACTTATTAAATACAGAAGAAGCTTCAGTGAAAATTTTTACACGTTCCCTGCAAGCACAAAAAAGTCAATTAGCTATAACGACGTTTCAAGCATGACCAATTAACTTGTGGTAATTAAACTACCTGGCCTTCACATTGTTTTCACGCAGGCCAGCCTTCAGTCTTTTGATCTCTTCCGGTACAGGAGAAGAAATCAACTTTCCTTTCAGTGTTCCACTTGGAGACTCATCCCCTGCTATCCCAAGGGCAATATTCACATGCCGTTTAAAGTCACCTTGACGAATAGACTTGTGATCTGCGGCAACCACCTTAGGGTCAAAACGCAAACATTGGAAGAAATTCGTCACATCAGTTTGTGTTATCGGTGAGGTGCTCCTCAACATGGTTGGATGAGAAGATGGGACAGGGTGATCCATAGTCTCGCGAAAACTGCTTGATCTTTCCATCTGAGCAGGTAAGTTGGATCTGTATAAAGGCCTATCCTGCCCAGTAGAAGAATAATCAAATTTTCCAGGTGCTGACATTCCTTCAGCTTTCGCAAGTTCACTGCTTTGTTATACACACTATATATATAGTGGAGCATGACAAGCTTGTAGTACTGCAGCACATAAATGCTAATTCCTCGGATCTTAAAAATTGGAATGAAGATAAAGACCTGCAAAGCAACAAAGCTTATTATGACCTTAGTCTCAGGGGTACCTTAACTCTTTTTCCGTGGAAATATATCTAGCCTTACTTGCAAAACAAACAAATTACAAACTATTACAGGTAGAACTTAAACACACAAATTAGTGAGATAGCACGGCATTCGGTTTACACTGCCCACGTGTTTAAGGAACTGAAAAGAAAAAGAACAAATTCTCAAATCTCGGCATATGTACAACCACAGGAATTCTGTTGCACGATTCCAGAGTAATTTGGTTAGGAGTAAATTTGTTTTGGAATAATTTGGTCGCCTAATGTATTAACTTAATATAATTGCTTCAAAAGTATCATAAACCATCTCAAACTTCAGTCAGACATTGCAGAACTCAATCTGGGAAAGGTAAGACCGGAAAGAGGTTTTGTACTAAACTAAGCAACTAATTTCCACCTTTAGTAGAACATAAAGTGGTCGAGTAAGATCAGATATCCCAAAAAAAAGGTAGAAACTGCATGTTATCTCATCACACAGCGAGTTATTCTAACCTTTCTTCCTCAGAAATTCTCCTTTCCTTCAGCTTACTGAGAGATCCACCAGATGGGTGAAAAAATTTCCTGGAAATCTCGCTGGCCCTCAGTTCGTGTAGTACCTGGCAAAATCGGAAAGCCAATCACCTAATCAGTGAAATAATTATCATTAAACCAAGAATAGATTCGAAAAGAAACAAAATATATATATAGAGAGAGAGAGAACTCCTTAAATGTCTTCATCACAGCTGATTTGCATTGCCGAGTAACTAAATTCTCAACTTCGCACAACTTTTCCCAAGTAAGTACAAAATTTGAACTGATTCGCCACCTTAATCCGATAATTTCATCAAAATCAAACTTCATCACCCAAACGCCAAACTAATTAAGCAATAACCAAAATTTCGGAGACTAAAATAATCCCCGGAAACTTCAACACAATAAAAAACCCTAGGAGATAAATGAATCAAACATAAAGCTTCAACAAACGAACTCGAGCATCTTCAATAAGCACGATAAACAACAGCAAGAACATAGAATGAAACCCTAGAACCTGGATCAACTTCTGAAGATGAAACCAGACCTCCTTTTTTATTACCTCGAATCAAAACGCGAACAAAAAAAGGTCGACAGGAAAAAACTATTTCCCCAAAAATTAGGGATTGTGGAGATTGGATCGTTCCAACGAGTTCGTCCAGAGCTCGAAATCGAAATCCAGCGATGTTCGTGCAACAGCCATGAGAGAACGGGATCGAAGCGAGCCAGCGTTCGTTCCTTGCTGTTTTTGATCGGCGATGGAACTTGCACTGTAGAAATGACGATTTTACCCATTTATTACCCACTCAGATAGCAAAGCCTTTGTGGTGACATCAAGGGTAAATTAGTAAAAACAAGAACCAAGCCGGCTTGAAACAGCTCATGGCTTAGGGACCAGTTGTGACGAATGGCGATTTTACTGTTACGAATATATCTATTTTGTCCAAAGAATTAGATAACCAAATTAACTATAAAATTCGGTTACGACGGGCGAATAATAATAATAATAATTATAATAATAACAATAATAATAATAATAATAAATAAACAGTTTTCCTCACAAAATTTGTCTAATAATTATTTTCCATTACTCACATTAATTTCCGATTGCATAGTCTTACACGTGTATTCACATATGGTATTTATTTATTGTTAGAAAATAATATTGTATTTTTTTATGTTATTTGTTTTCTATTCGAATTTAAATTTTTGTTTTTTAAGTCGTTAAATATTGTATCTATTCTAGAGTATAAAAATAGGATAATTGAGGATTCGTGGGATTTTATCAAATTGTATTTTTTTTCTATAAAAACTTGTCAAACATATGAAATAAAAATGTGAAAGTCTTGAAAAACTCTCTTCACTCCTAAACGGGGCATTATAAAAAATACCCTTACTTTACTATTTGTACTTCAAGACCTATCCTTATAACCATATGACCAATATGACTGAAATATAGTGTGGTCACATATTGATCATATTGGTCACATTGGATCACATGGTCATAAGGATAGGTCTTGAAGTACAAATAGCAAAGTAAGAGTATTTTTTATATAATGCCTCCTAAATGTCACATCCGTATTAAGCTTTGAAAAAATTGCAGAAATAACCCCAAATGTCATTTCTTGTTTCAAGTGATAACCTTCTAGGTTTAGGATTTTTTAAAAAAATTAAAACAACAAAAAGACTAGTTTACCTTTCAAAAATTGAATACTTGGCAACTTTCTATATAACAAAAAAAACTTCGAAAAATTTCTTCATTCACTTTTTCTAAAAATTTAAAATGCAAAAAAAAAAATTCTTTTTTCTCCAAAATATTTTATTGGCGATTCTAACAACAAATTTCTCAATTTTCTTCTTACACTCAACATATTTCTCTACTATGATGAGATTCGACGTTCTAAAATTGAAGAATTTGATAATGCATGGAAATTGATCGATAAAAATCCTTAGAAAAATTTTGGCTCTTAAAACATCATACTGGTCATATCGGTCAGACTTTAGTCATACCGATAAGATTTTGGTGAGACATTCATAATTTGGTCAGTTGGTCACACTTTGGGGTGAAGATGACTTATGTTAAGAGATTTTTTTATATATAGAATTAGATCACCAAAATGATAAAATGTATTCTTATAACCCTTATACAATTTTTTAATTGTTTAAACTTAATTTAGACCTTTATTTTTCGTTTAAAAAATGGTCATACTGGTCACACTTTCATAAGATGGTCAGACATTGGTCATACGGTTAGAATTTGATTAGACGGTCAGATTTCTTGAAAATTGATGAATTTATCATTTTAAAAGTGTTAATATGGTATAATAATAATAATCTCATATACCACGTTTTTTAAATTTAAATCGGTCAGACAGTCAGACATTGGTCAAAATAATGATACTTTGGTGAGACGATCAGACTTTGGTCATACGGTCAAACTTTGGTCATACCGATCATAATTTGTTCATATCATTAGACTGGTCATAGAGTTATACCGGTTCAGACTAGTCAGACTTTTTCAAAAATGATGAATTTACGAATTTAAAAGTGTTTATCAAACATGTTCTTCTTATATAGAATTTTGGCTTATTAGGGTTTCACTTCGATTCGATTCGAATGAACAATATCATTTAAGCTTACACTCGTCAAATTTTTCCTTTATAACGAGATCCGACACACCAAAGTTGAAGAATTTGAAAATGCATGGAAAGTGTTTGATGAAAATCCGCAAAGAAAATTTGGCTCTCGAAATGCTAACCAGTCAAACCGATTCGATTTTGCTCATGGTGCCAAGAACAACGATGTCATCAACAATGTAACTTCTTCCAAAGAAGACCTAAAGTACTAGTATTGTTTGTGTAATATATTGAATATAATTGACTTATATTGAGAGATTTTTTCACGTAAAACTAGAACTTCGAAACGATGCAATAGTATTCTTATAACCCTTATACAACTTTTTGAATCGTTTAAATTTAATTTAGGTATTTCTTTTTCGTATCCAAATGGTCATACTGTTATACCTTGGTCAGACGGTCAGACTTGTTCGAAATTGCATAATTCATCGTTTTAAAAGTATTAACATAGTAATAATCATATCATATCACAAATTTTTTAAGTTCAAATCTGTCGTAGCAATATGGATTAATCATATTTTTTGTTTGATAATGTAACTCATTACAAAAAAGACCTAAAGTACTAGTATTGTTTGTATAATACATTGGATACAATTGACTTATGTTGAAAGATTTTTTTCACGTGAAATTAGAACTCCAAAACGATGCAATATTATTCTTATAACCCCTATACAACTTTTTGAATCGTTTAAATTTAATTTAGGTCTTTCTTCTTTGTACCTAAATAGTCAAACGGTTATACGGTCACACGGTCATACTTTGGTCAAATGATCAGACTTATTCGAAATTGCATAATTTATCATTTTAAAAGTGTTAACATAGTAATAATCATATCATATCACAAATTTTTCAAGTCAAATCAGTCGTAGCAATATGGATTGATCACATTTTTTGTTTGACGATGTAACTCATTCCAAAGAAGACCTAAAGTACTGTTGGGGTTCCCTTCGGGTTCCTAGCATGCGATCTCATCGATCTAGGGTTTGGTTTCTAGGTTTCATGCAGCGGAAGGAAAGATCTAAACCTAGCCAAACGTCACACAAAAACCAATTGTGCAATAACCCGAACAATCGTGTATATCGTCGTGGGATTCGAATACTTACCTCGTTCTTTCAAGATCTGGAAGTATCAATCGATCCAGGGCCTGTTTTAATCACCAAGAGTTGAAAGCACAACTCCTCTACACGTATCCACACCGGCGGGATGAATTCCAACGCTTTGGAACGTATCTGCTAGGATTCGTGAAGAGAAAAAAAACCGATGTCCTTGACTTGGAATCGATATTCCAATCACTAGAACTCAAAATCAAGCTTCTCTAAGCTCTCATGAGTGTTTTGGACGTCTGAGGTTCATACTCTAGGGTTTGTGGCGGCTCTCTCTTTAATTAGAATTGCCCAAAACCCTTAAAACGCGAAAACCGAAAACTGCCCGTAAGTCGGACCGTCCGTTCCAGGCCTGGAACGGACGTTCCGTCCGTTCCTCAGCGGAACGAACGTTCCTCAGCGGAACTCTTCCAGATCGCTTCGTCGCTCTTTTCTCGCGTTGTTCTCTTCACGTGTGATCCATCCCTAATGGTGTGTGACCCTGTAGGCCCATTTGAAGTGGCAGTGGCTTCGGGAACCTTTTCCGAACCACAAGTCATGGTTAGCCTCTAGCAAGACGCCATGACTACCCCCCTAGAATAGAGTTAGAGGTGATCTAACAAAGCCAGCAATAGTTCGAGTTCTGATCCTTTGTCTCACGATGTCGTATGTTGAACAAGGGCATGGTATGAGCCACCCTTCAAGTTCAACCGCTTACTCGTCTAGGCAAACCGACTGATAATATAGATGTACATTCATCTATAGCGTGGCCACGCATTTTCACAGTCCGATTTCCACGAGGGGCCCAGCGACATCTCTCCTGCGTAGGAGGTGACAAGTCCCGTATTGCATGTCTACTATCTGCATATGATTCGTGAACGTATCTGAGCAACGCCGTTATGATCATCCGGTTAAAGACGACGTTTGACGCAGTCAAGACACGTCACTCCTCATATCAGATACTCTAGACATCTCAGGTCTGAGGATCCAAGAACGAACCGCTGTATGAGATTCAAGTCATGACTCATGTCCATGTGACAATCTCATGCGGGTCATCCAGTAACTCGTTCCAAACGAGAACCCATGATTGTGATTTGCATCTAATGCATATGATCATAATCATCTATCACACATCATGCTGGTCTTAATTCATCATTGTTCCCACAATGATAACTGACCAGAGAATTTAGAATTATCTGCAATGATTCAAGGATATTTACCGTAATATAACAAACATGCTAATCATATAACGGGAAAAGTAATGCATTCATAAACCAATGAATCAATACAAAGTCAAAATATCATATCACGAATCATCCTAGAGCATCACAACCAACATCAACCGCAATCACTGGCTCACTGTGAGTGGCTCTCGAATTCACGGATGAACGGGGAATAATCGAAGTGGAGTTACGGGAAACGATTTCGATCACCGGCTCACGAGAGGGGCTCTCGAATTCGGAATCGTTTCAAGGAGATGGAGATGGACGAAGGCTTCCTCGGACAGACCAAGGAGAAGAGCACCATTGTTGTCACAGTACAAGTCAATGGGATCTGCAATGCTAGGAATGACCCCCAGGTCTCCCACAAATTTCCTGATCCAAACAGCTTCTTTAGCTGCATCCGATGCTGCTATGTACTCGACTTCTGTAGTAGAATCTGCAACGGTTGGCTGTTTGGAACTCTCACTACAAAAAAAATGTGAAATTCCAACGGATTTTTCCAACGGATTAATCCGTTGGAATTTTTCCAACGGATTTCCAACGGCTTACCCGT
>NW_010966177.1:8554903-8561490 GCF_000463585.1 Tarenaya hassleriana
AAGCATCTAATCCTCATACCCTTAACATGACCATCATGTTTTGATGAAGGGAGAGGCTTCGTCAATGGGTCGGTAATATTATCATCTGTCGACACTCTGCTTATCTTCACGTCTCCTCTGTCGATGATTTCTCTGATCAAGTGAAATCGCCTGAGTATGTGTTTGGATCTCTGGTGTGACCGGGGTTCCTTAGCTTGCGCAATCGCACCATTGTTGTCACAGTACAAGTCAATGGGATCTGCAACGCTAGGAATGACCCCCAGGTCTCCCACAAATTTCCTGATCCAAACAGCTTCTTTAGCTGCATCCGATGCTGCTATGTACTCGGCTTCTGTAGTCGAATCTGCCACGGTTGGCTGTTTGGAACTCTTCCAACTGATAGCCCCACCGTTCAGGCAGAAAACATAACCTGACTGCGATCTGAAGTCATCTCTGTCGGTTTGGAAACTAGCATCGGTATAACCCTTTATAGCGAGCTCGTCTTCCAATCCGCCATACACCAAGAACAAATCCTTAGTCCTTCTCAAGTACTTAAGGATGTTCTTGACTGCAATCCAGTGAGCCTCACCTGGTGTAGATTGATATCTACTAGTCATGCTTAATGCATATGATACGTCTGGGCGAGTACACAACATGGCGTACATGATGGATCCAATTGCCGAGGCATATGGAATCCTACTCATGCACTCTTGCTCATCCTGTGTGTTTGGACACTGAGTCTTGCTAAGAGCTACGTCATGTCCCATTGGCAAGGCACCCCTCTTGGAGTCTTGCATCTTGAACCGATTCAAGACCTTGTCAATGTATGTACTCTGACTTAGACCAAGAAGCCTTCTCGATCTATCTCTATAGATCTTGATTCCTAGAATATAGGCGGCTTCTCCTAAGTCCTTCATCGAAAAGACCGATCCTAGCCAGGATTTTACTCCTTGCAAGGTAGGAATGTCATTTCCGATGAGCAATATATCATCTACATAAAGCACAAGGAAGACCACTGCGCTCCCACTGACCTTCTTGTAAACGCATGGTTCATCTTCGTTTTGCAGGAAGCCAAACGTTTTGACTGCCTCGTCAAATCGAAGATTCCAGCTCCTCGAAGCCTGTTTCAGTCCATAAATGGATCTTTGAAGCTTGCACACCTTCCTCGGACTCTTAGGATCAACAAAACCCTCGGGTTGTGTTATGTACACATCCTCGAGCAAATTCCCGGTTAAGGAATGTGGTCTTGACGTCCATCTGCCATATCTCGTAGTCATAATACGCAGCTATGGCCAGCAGAATCCGTATGGATTTAAGCATCACGACTGGTGAAAAGGTTTCTTCATAGTCTATACCATGAATCTGCCGAAACCCTTTCGCTACGAGTCGTGCCTTATAGGTATGCACGATGCCATCCATGTCGTTTTTCTTCTTGAAAACCTACTTGCATCCAATGGTTTTAATACCATTGAATGAATCGACCAAAGTCCACACTTTGTTGTCGTACATGGATTGCATCTAAAACTCCATGGTCTGGTGCCATTTCTCGGAATCGGAACTCGCCACAGCCTCTGAATACGACGTAGGCTCGTCATGTTCTAACAACATGAGTTCGTTGTTTCCAGTCACAAGAAAACCATATCTTGTAGGCTCTTGGTGAATTCTACCAGATCTCCGAGGTTCACTAGGAGGTGCTGTCTCAACAACTCGTGATACAGGTTGGACTGTTTCGACCTGTTCGTTCGGTTCTTCGACTATTTGTGGTTCTCGAACTTCTTCGAGATCTATTCTACTCCCACTGACTCTCTTGGAGACGAACTCTCTCTCCAAGAAAGATCCATTCCGAGCAACAAACACTTTGTTCTCAGATGGGTTGTAGAACCAGTACCCTTTAGTTTCCTTAGGGTAACCCACAAATATGCATTTATCAGACTTGGCGGATAGCTTATCAGAAGCCAGACGTTTCACGTAAACGTCACATCCCCAAATCTTCATGAATGCTAACCTGGGACGCTTCCCAGTCCATATCTCATATGGAGTCTTCTGAACCGACTTTGTTGGACAGTTGTTCAGTATAAGCGCTGTTGTTTCCAAAGCATATCCCCAGAAGGATTTAGGAAGATCGACCTGACTCATCATAGACCGTACCATATCTAATAGGGTCCGGTTCCTCCTCTCAGACACGCCATTCCACTGTGGCGTTCCAGGTGGAGTCAGCTGTGAGACAATCCCACAATCTGCCAGATAGTCAGTGAACTCTTGGCTCATATACTCGCCACCTCGATCAGATCGAAGCAACTTGATCGTCTTGCCAAGTTGGTTCTGTACCTCGTTTCTGAAAATCTTGAACAATTCAAGCGTTTCAGACTTATGTCTCATCAAGTAGACATAACCGTACCTACTGAAATCATCAGTAAACGTAACAAAGTACAGATAACCTCCTCTAGCGGGAGAGCTCATAGGACCGCATACATCACTATGTATGAGTTCTAGCAACTCTGTAGCCCGTTCTCCTTTTCCAGAAAAAGGAGATTTTGTCATCTTTCCCATCAAACAAGAATCGCACGATTCAATTGACTCATAATCAAAAGAATCAAGAAGTCCATCAGAATGAAGCTTCGCTATGCGTTTCTCGTTGATGTGGCCAAGTCGACAATGCCAGAGATAGGTCGGGTTTAAGTCGTTCGGCTTAAACCGCTTGGTACTAACATTATAGATCGACCTGTATCCAGATGGTTCATCTTCCAAAATATAAAGGCCATTAAACTGGTAACCTTTACCATAGAATAAATCGCCTCTATAAATGGACAGACATTTGTTCTCAATAACAAATCTGAAACCATCTGAGTCTAAGCATGAAATCGATATGATGTTCCTACTGATGGCAGGTACAAAATAACAATCATGCAGCTCCAATACTAGGCCAGAAGGTAAAGTCAGATCATAAGTCCTGACGGTTAATGCAGCAACTTTTGCTCCATTCCCGACACGGAGATCTACTTCTCCCTTTGCCAATTGTCTACTTCCTCGCAGTCCCTGCACATTTGTACAAATGTGCGAGGCACATCCGGTATCTAATACCCATGATGAAGAAGTACATAAGTTGGCCTCTATAACGAAGATACCAGAAGTTGAAGCTTCTGCAAGCTTCTTCTTCCTTTGATCTTCCAGGTAGAGTCTGCAATTTCTGTACCAATGCCCAATGGCATGACAGAAATAACACTCTTCCTTCTTGGGTTTGGACTTAGGCTTAGTGACAACACTTGTCAATTTCCTTTTGCCCTTACCTTTGGAACGTTTCCTCTTGCTGGAACTCTTTCCAACAATCACCATATCATTCTTCCCTTGGCTCCCAGCTTTCTCTTGGAATGACATATTCAACTGATCATCCATCAATGAATTGTCCATGTCATCTAATTGCTCACGCAATTCCGAAGACATCTTTCCAAGCATCAAGCTGGACACGTCCAGATCATTATCCTCATGCTTCCAATAAGCATCAATGATCGATCCAGAAGCCTTGGTTAGAGGCTTATCCTTCATAAGGATAGATCGCATGGTGAGATTAACCAGATTCCTGCAACAGATATACACTACAGAAAAAGACAAACAAACAGACAGAAAATATGCAAGTCACTTAGTACACTTACTATCACAGATAATAGATGCAATATGACAGGCTCCCACTAAGAAAAACACCCTCAATGAGTTTCCAAGTGAGCTAGGATCCATATTTCACATGCTTTTGAGTCAGCTAGGGCATGACGCTCAAAACCATGCTATTTAGGTAGACAACACTTTGTCAATCACATCCTATGTGATTCCTAGATGAGTATGGGATAGTGATACGCTATCACTGCATGTTCCTCATCCCATCCTTACCATTAGGTCCAAGTCCGACTTGATAACCCAATTCAAGCTCAACCATATTTGAGCTATGAGAATCACGATTTCTCCATACTGCCTCACCAAGATAGTCAGGCACGCTCAGCTAGGGCATGACCCGTAACCATGACGATCGAGGCCTTGACAGTTGCTCTGCTAATGGGCGGTAATAGCTTGAGATTTCAAAATTGAGGCTTCATTTGTCTTGAACACCAGGATACCTTGCCTGAATTCAAGTCATTCCAGTCAAGTTGTTCTGATCAACTCGGATGAACTACTCTTAGTTCGTTTGAGGTGTCTATATATAGAATCTCTTGGCCAAACAACATTTGTTTTCCTTAGATTCGATACCAGAACCCTCTCAATATCCTAATTCAGATATTTGATTCGAGACAACGATTGCACAATCAAAACTCTGAATTCTGGATTGTCATCAAGCTTGGTCTTATGTGAGGCTTTGATTCTAATTCTGATAATCGATCCAACACAACAATTGTTCGATCAAAATCTGAATTCTGCAGAATCACGGATTGTCCAAGGTCCAAACCGACCGTCGGTTTAACTTTGGAAAAACCTGAACACTGGAACGGACGGTCCAGAGAAACACGTGGACCGTCCGTTCCAGCAATCCAGAACGGACGGTCTGCCTCTAATGGTCTGTCCGTTCCAGCAAGCCAGAACGGACGGTCTGTCGAAACACGTGGAACGTCCGTTCCAGAAAGCCAGAACGGACGGTCTGCATCCGTGGACCGTCCGTTCCAGACCTTCTGGAAAGGATGATCGAATGCAGACCGACCCCGAATACCGAACGTTCCATCAGACCCCGACCGGACGGCCCGAAGACCAGACCGGACGGTCTGTCAAACGTGATCCGAACCCCTCTTATGGTCATCGGTCCAGACCGGTCGGTCCAACCTTTGGACCGTTCGGTCTGACCTAATTTGACCTAAAAGGAACAACCACCGTCATGCGTAGACCGATCGGTCTACACTCTAGACCGTTCGGTCCATGCGACGGACAGACTTCGGATCTCGGTTTCGGGTCCCGTAAACTAGGGTTTTCATCCCCGTTTCGACACACCATCAAGCCTCCTAAGAACCATAGCTCATCCATGCTTTATTCAATAATCAAGATCATCAAACAAACATAGATCTCATGTTTACATGCATTCTAACCATTAAAACCATGAAAACATGCATAGATCTATAGTCTACATGCATTCTAACAATTAAAGACATGCAAACCTGCAAAGATCTATTGTTCACATGCATCTTAACAATTAAAATCATGCAAACAAGCAACAGGCACGGCGATATACAGAGAACCAGGCTCTGATACCACTGTTGGGGTTCCCTTCGGGTACCTAGCATGCGATCTCATCGATCTAGGGTTTGGTTTCTAGGTTTCATGCAGCGGAAGGAAAGATCTAAACCTAGCCAAACGTCACACAAAAACCAATTGTGCAATAACCCGAACAATCGTGTATATCGTCGTGGGATTCGAATACTTACCTCGTTCTTTCAAGATCTGGAAGTATCAATCGATCCAGGGCCTGTTTTAATCACCAAGAGTTGAAAGCACAACTCCTCTACACGTATCCACACCGGCGGGATGAATTCCAACGCTTTGGAACGTATCTGCTAGGATTCGTGAAGAGAAAAACCGATGTCCTTGACTTGGAATCGATATTCCAATACTAGAACTCAAAATCAAGCTTCTCTAAGCTCTCTTCTGAATCTGGGACGTATGAGGTTATTCTTTTTAGGGTTTGTGGCGGCTCACTCATTAATTAAGATTGTCCAAAACCCTTAAAACGCGAAATAGGAAATCTGCCCGAAAGTCGGACCGTCCGGACTAGGTCGTGGATGATATGATATCTGTGGATGTCAATGAGTATGTCTCTAACTATGAGACATCAGATGCACTCAGGAACGAAGACAACTCGACGTTTCTAGAAGAAGACAACTCAGCAAACACAAATGGAAAGTATACAATGCAGAAGATTCAACACGAAGAAGGAAACAAGTAAATTTAGCTTTATAATATTCAGCAATATATGCGACAGATTTACTTGCTGATTCTGTACATACCAAATCTTGTATTAGCCGTTTGTTCATACTTGTATATATTGACAAGTGTAGATGACGATCAAACATATGAAAGCACAAGACGTTCCTTTTTCTTCTCTTGTGCCCAGACACTAAAATCTTTGAAACAAACTTGTTTATGGTATCAGAGCATTGACGATTCAGTCATTGTCTCGATCCTTGTCTGTCTCTGTTTCTCGTTTCTGTTTCTTGGCCTTCCTTATCTGTGTCAGTGTCTTCTCTTGAACGACATGGAAACTCAAGCCAAGATTATCCCGGTTGTTCTCCATGGTGAGAATTACTTCTATTGGTCAAAAGCGGCGAAAGCTGTTCTTAAGAGCAAGGGCTTATGGCTGCATATCACCGAATCGGAGTGGACACCATCATCTCCGGCTGAGAATGCAGATTCGACAACCCTTGTTCCTGACAACAATGCTGAAAAGAAAAAATGGAGTCAAGCTGATCAGCTGGCCCTTACTATCCTGCAAAGCTCCCTTGATGAGTTGTTTGCATGATTTTAATTGTTAAGATGCATGTGAACAATAGATCTTTGCAGGTTTGCATGTCTTTAATTGTTAGAATGCATGTAGACTATAGATCTATGCATGTTTTCATGGTTTTAATGGTTAGAATGCA
>NW_010966177.1:8565261-8604653 GCF_000463585.1 Tarenaya hassleriana
GGTCCGTTCGGTCTACTCCTAGACCGGACGGTCCGGACCACTTATCCAGATTTCTTGACGTTTTCTCATGCATTTGTCCTTCCCTGCTTGTTTGACCCTGTAGGCTCATTCGATATAGCAGTATAACCCGAAATCTCAATTTCGGATATACAAGTCATAGGCGGTCTCTAGCAAGACACTATGACTACCTATCTCGAATAGAGTTTGTTCGTGATCTTTACGAACGCCAGAGATGATTCCGGTTGATGATCCTTTTGTATCACGATATCATATGTCGAATATAAGGCATGGACAAGCCACCTTATCTGATTCGACTGCTTTTCTCGTTCACTGAATTCGACTGTCTGAAATAGACGACGTTCGTCTATAGTGCGGCCACACATTTCTACAGTCTCGCTCACACGAGGGGCCCAGCGATATCTCTCTCTTTTACGAGAGGTACAAATCCCGTCTTCACTATCTACAATCTAGCACATGATTCGTTTCGTACCTGATACACGCCTTTATAGTCCTTCTGTTACGCAGGACGTTTGACGTAATCAAAGTACGCCTTTATAGTCCTTCTGTTACGCAGGACTTTCCTGAACAGATTGAGAGACGAGATAAGGTTTTACGTAAGCTGCGCCAGCAGAGGTAGCACTCAAAAGCTAACCTTTGACGAGCTGGAAAATCTTATCGAGCGAATGGCCAATGATAGAACCACTCCAACTCAGTTTTCTAGGAAAAGAGGGAATGCAGAGAACGTTAGTGAAGTCCAGACTCTCAAAGCCGAACTAATTGAACTGAAGATGCAAATCTTCTCGTCAAACCATAACGCCCTAGGCGAATCATCGGATCCGTTCAGTGGAGACCAGTCTATGTTCTCTGAATAACAAGGGGTTGAGGGTGTCAACTATGTTGCCAACAATCCTTATTCCAACACCTACAATCCTGCCTGGAGGAACCATCCTAACTTCTCTTACAAGAGCAACAACTACAAGAACGCTCCTCAAGAGAACCGAAACCGCACGTTTTAAAACTCGGGACCATTTCAAGGTCAAAATTTCTAACAGAGACCTCAACAACCGTTTCAAGGATACCAAGGGTATCAAGGAAACTAACAATTTAGAGGTCAGCAACAACAACAGCCACAACAAAAGTTGGATCAAACCCCCGATATTAAGTCGATGCTCGAGACGATCCTACAAGGGCATGCGTCTATGAGCAACATGATACAAGGGATGATCACTGAGCAAAGTGACCTTAAGAAGCAAATTCAAGGGATAGAGTCCCATGTCAAGCTTCTAGACAAACAGTAGCTCAACTCGCAGCTAAGCCTAGCAGAACGCAAGGCACTTTACCTACCTTAATCAAATCCTCGTGAGCAATGTAATGTTGTCTATATGGAAGACAACAAAATTTATGGAACAAGGAAGATCTATGCTGAGAGGAGAAAAGTCTATTTAGAACAATAAAAGAATTCAATCATAGAGGAATCGGAGGACGTATACGTCCCACCGTCTCCACAACCTCCTCCTATACCGTTTCCACAGCGATTACAGTGTAATCCATCAGTAGATGGGAAGCTCACAAGATTCGTTGATATGTAAGAAAATATGGAGATTGCTCAGCCTCTACAAGAAGCTATAGCGCAAACACCATCTTATAGAAAATTTCTTAAAGACTCACTCGTCAAAATGGAGAAAATAGAAGAGGAACCAGTAATCCTGACAGTTGAGTGCAGTGTTGTACTGAAACAGAACTTACCAGCCAAGATGGTGGATCCAAGAAGTTTCTCTATACCCTGTCAACTGGGCAGTGTCTCTATTCCTAGCGCACTGTTCGACTTAGGAGCGAGTCTGAGTCTTTTACCAAAGACCATGTATGACAAGCTGAACGTGGGTGAACTGAAATCCACTAAAATGATTATGCAGCTGGCAGACAAGTCAATGAAGGCCCTTTGTGGGACCTTAGAGGATGTACCACTTAAGGTTGGAATGTCTATGTTCTGGTCGACTTTGAGTAATCGATATGGACAACAGAAAGGATGAATCAGCCATCTTAGAACGTGCATTCCTCAACACTGTTGATGCCGTAATTCATGTCCGAAAGGGATGCATAAAGATGCATATTGGAGATGAGGACATCGAATTTAAGCTGAACCAAAGTCATAACGGGCTAAGGACGAAAGTGCACAGTTGTTGACTATTCCAGAAAAACTGCCTGGTATGCCGGAAAATGATAATATTTATATTTTAAATTTATGATTTAATTATTATAAATTTAGTAAATAATTTTTATCAAATGGTACTAAAAATTTAGTTAAAACTACTATAAAAAATTATTTTAAAATAATATTATGTTTGATAATTTATATCAAATTGTAACCGCAATGAACCATTTATTTCTAATCGTACTCACTTGTAATCGCTGTCAATAATAACTTATGAATTATTCAATATTAATCATTTATAATCGCTATCAAACGCTCTGAAAACGCTATTATACACAACTACAACCGCTCTAAAAATGTTATTATACACCACTACAACCGCTGCGGTATAATCATTCGAATCTAAAAAGATGGAAATTTTCTAGGTATATTCCTATCATTGAAATAATTTACCTATATATATATATATGTGAGGTTGAAATCGGATATTCTATAAATCACAATATACATAGCTCACATATTCTATTCAAGAGTCACGAAATAAATTTTGAATCTCATGAAATCATAACATGGAAATGAATGAATTTCCGTAAATAAATTTGTTTTTTTTTCCAAAGAAACAACGGATTCATAATATTTTCTACCAAAATAAAAAACATCTCCGCCGCTTTTCCTCCGTCACCATTGTCATCATCATCATCATCATCTCTCTCTCTCTCTCTCTCTCTCTCTCTCTCTCTCTCTCTCGTGTCATATAAGAGGAAGAGTCCATATTGTGTTTCTTCGGCTTTGCTTTTTATGGGAATGCGACACAATCAACCGTTTTCTTAGCGTCCAAACATCTTCCGGATTTCCCCTTTTCTTTAAAGATCCCCTTTTTTCCGCTAGATTCTGGTGATCTCCTCCGCCTCGTCTTCTCTTGCATGGCCGTCAATCTCCTGTGATCGACCCTTCTTCTTCGTCCGAGAATCTTCGAGGGCCTCAGGTGTTTCCTTGAAAGGCTTCAATGGTGGTTTCGGATTCTGGGACCGGCATCGATGTCGCCATGGCGACGGAGGGTGGAGTCCGAAGGTTTGGGGATCTCGACCGGCTCCGTCGTCGGAAGCCAGGATCGACGGCCAACGGAGTTGTCTCCGAGGGTTCGCTGGAGGATGATGGTGGTGGACCGGCGGATGACGTGAGGGATCGGATGGATTCCGTCAGCGCCGCGACGGAACCCGCGAATTCGGCCGGAGATTACGGCGGGAATGCTGAGATTAGGGCAACCGGCGAAGGCGGAGGCGAAGTTGACGTACGGTTCAGGTATCGGCCGTCGACTCCCGCTCATCGGAGTGTGAGGGAGAGTCCGCTCAGCTCCGACGCAATCTTCAAACAGGTAATCTTGGATTTTTCAAATTTGCTTGATACAGTAAAAATCATCGAGGAAGGTATCTCCATTTCTCAAATCCTGTGTAATGGGTCTATGATTTGCTCAGCAAGATTTCATCTTTCTAAACATCTTGTGGTGGGTTTGTCTTATGATGAATCGAAGAAACTGTTTCTAAATAGCTTGTGGCCTAAATTTTGTAGAAAAAACAAAGGTTTGACAAGATTAATCCAACAAATTTCTATTTTTGATGAAGCTGACAATGAGTTTTTTCCATGGCAGAGCCATGCCGGGCTATTCAACCTCTGTATAGTTGTGCTTATTGCTGTGAACAGCAGGCTAATCATCGAAAACTTGATGAAGGTTAGTTCTTTCCATTGATTCTCAAGATTTTAAGGAGCAAATGTTTGTTCCGAGTTAGTGAACTGGCCAGAGAGCTTGAGGAGTAACTAATTTTTCGGGGTCTTTTTGTATTATCGTACAGTACGGTTGGTTGATCAGGACAGGTTTCTGGTTTAGTTCAAGGTCACTGCGAGATTGGCCCCTTCTCATGTGTTGGTACTACTTTTTTCCTTAGTTGATCCGAGGTTGAGAGTTTATCCGTTACTTCGCATATACGTTGAGTTTAGTATAATAGTTGAAGCTATGGTTTTCTATTGCAGTCTTTCGCTTCCGATATTCCCACTGGCCGCCTTTGTACTTGAGAAGTTAGTGCAACGGAAGTGGATATCTGAACCCGTGAGTAAATTTCCCTAAGCTCCTTCATGGATTTGTACCCTAAGCCACTAGCTATGCATTTTGTTTAACTTCAAGAGTTTATGGTTTGTGTTACACTGAAGGTTGTCATCATTCTTCATATTATCATCACTACAACAGAGGTCTTATATCCAGTTCTTGTGACACTAAGGTGAGAATTAAGCCGAGCTAACGAGGGTGTGTGTTTCTGATCGGCTTTTGTTATGCTTTAGGTCAGTGTTGATTCAATTATCTTGGGAAAATGGACAGGTGTGATTCTGCCTTCTTCTCGGGTGTCCTTTTGATGCTCTTCACTTGCATCGTGTGGCTAAAGTTAGTTTCATATGCTCATACTAACTATGACATGAGAACCCTAGCCAAGTCGGGTGATAAGGTATTATATTACATCATACAATACAAATAAAAAAGAGTTAAGCATAAGTCATGGATATTACGATTTGTGTTACTATTTGATGCGATGTGGTTATAATTTGTAGGCCAATTCTGAAGTCTCGTACAATATTAACCTGAAGAGCTTAGCATATTTCATGGTTGCCCCCACATTGTGTTACCAGGTACCAAGATGAAACATTCCTTTTACTTGCAAAAGCTTTATTATTGCCTTCACGTTACAATCTTTTTTTTTTGTTTCAGCCAACCTATCCTCGTTCTCCATGTATTCGAAAGGGTTGGGTGGTTCGTCAATTTGTCAAATTGATCATATTCAATGGACTCATGGGATTTATAATAGAACAAGTGGGTTCAATCTCTAACGAAAACTCTTGATGTTTTTCCCAGTGGTGAATCAAGTCTGTGCTCTGACATCGTGCTCTTCTGCACCTTTTGGCAGTATATAAATCCTATTGTTCAGAACTCGAAGCATCCGTTAAAAGGGGATCTCTTATACGCCATAGAAAGAACTTATACGTATGGCTCTGCATGTTCTACTGCCTTTTCCACCTTTGGTAAGTCGCCTTCCCCCCCAGCCAAAGTAGCATAATATCACTTTCTCCCGAGCCAAAGTAGCATAATATCACTTTCTCCCGAGCCAAAGTAGCATAATATCACTGACCATCGACAATATATCCATAATGAAATCGAAAGGGATTTTTTCCACAATGGACAATCATTGTAGATGCACACTGCTTCTATCTTCTGAAGAGATGATCACACAAATATTATATTTCAATTTCGGAAAATGTAGGTTAAACATATTGGCAGAACTTCTTAGATTCGGAGATCGTGAATTCTACAAGGACTGGTGGAATGCGAAAAGTGTGGGTGAGGTGGGTTTCTTCCTCAACCTTATGGTCAATTCTTCCAGCAGTTCTGTTTCTCTTTGACTAACCAAACTCCATCTCTTCATTTCTCCTCAACAGTATTGGAAAATGTGGAATATGGTACGTATGACGATGATTCTCTCTGCTTTAAATTTCGATTCATGGGTCATTTTTGTTGCACATGTAATGTAAGAAAGAAACCAGAGACATAAAACGAATAGAGAGGAGAAATGTTAACCAATGAAGACCAACCGACCTCTATTTTGTCTACAGCCTGTTCATAGATGGATAGTTCGCCATATATACTTTCCATGCTTACGCCACGGGATACCTAAGGTGGCTGCCATTGTCATTGCTTTTCTAGTATCCGCCATTTTTCACGAGGTATGCCTTCTTCATAGTCTCCTATCTATACATTTACACGTATGAGATGTATGAACTGACATGCATATTCATATATGGCACGACAGCTCTGCATTGCAGTTCCCTGCCGTGTATTCAAGTTGTGGGCTTTCATCGGGATCATGTTTCAGGTAAATAATTCCTGGCAAACTTCTAATGATTTTTGTAGAATCTTCGAGAAAAAAGTTGAAAGAAGCTCATTTCTCTATACCTGAACGAGTGTGTTTCGGATTCCTCGAGCAGGTGCCATTGGTTTTCATCACAAACTACCTGCAAGAAAGATTCGGTTCGATGGTACGCCTCTTGGTCTCTTTCTCTCTCGTGTAAACTAAACTAAACTAAACGGCCATTTTTCGACGATTGACATGATGATTCTGAAGGAAAGAATGTTTTTTTTTCCCTTTTTTTGGGGGGAAATATGATCAGGTGGGAAACATGGTGTTCTGGTTCACCTTCTGCATATTTGGGCAACCAATGTGTGTCCTTCTCTATTACCACGACCTTATGAACCGCAAAGGAAAGTCCTCTTAGTGTGAAGTTTTCGTCGCTCTCAGGTCGTCATCATCCACCCTTGTTCTAACCATCTTTGTTCGATCGAACCACTGTTTGTATAGACAAAATTTTGCTCAAGTTCAAGTTCAAGTTGTTCATCATCTGTCTCTCGATCTGTGTTTTTGGAATAAGACAGAGCTCTGTTTTTGGTAGAGAGGATCTTGAGTTCAAAGGCAGTAAAATGAAACAGAGCATATGTCGCTTTAGTTAATATTCAATGAAGAGAAAACAAAAATCAAAATGGGACTGTTTCATGATTTTGCTCATCTACTGTCTTGTCCTATCTGTTAGAGATGAAATACATCAATCTCTTTAACATGTGCGACTGTATGTATGTATGTATGTATGTATGTATGTATGTATGTATGTATGTATGTATGCATGCATGCATAGAAATGGAAATTTTAATTCAGGAAACCTCGAAAGAGAAATTTTCCCTGTAGAGAAAGAATATGTTTCATAAAAACATAAATGCGTGTAGATTTTTTAATCACACTCTAAAGGAATGTGTGTGGAAAAAAATTAAAAACAAAAGAGTCTCCCTCTGATCCTTCTTCGTCCGGATAATATTTTTTTATTACTTAATAAAATATCATTTTAGATTTTTTAAGTAAATATTTTCGAAAATTTCCAGTTTTATTATTAATTAAAAATATTAAGATTACATAATTTAGAATCTCTTTATATATATATATATAAAAACAAATGATAAATCACGTGGGAATGGCTGCTCAGGGTCAGGACATTCAAAAAGTTCAAACTGTATCAGAATGCTCTTCAAATTGCAACTCTCATTACTATAAAACGCTCCACCGACTCTCTCTCTCAGCCCCTCTGATTTTTGTTTAGTTTTATATTCTTAATATTTATTTTCGTCACAGTAAATAATACCATATACTTATAAAATATAGTCTAACAAAACAAATTCCAGAGATTGTTCTTCGAGGAGTATATTATATTATATCGATTATAATTGGGAAAAAAGAGCAATATAAGAATATTATTTCATTAATCCCAAGATTACAGTAAAAAGGAAGATCCTTTCCTTCTAGTGGCCACCACCTCCGTTTCTTCTTGGCCCCTCCCTCTCTCTCTCTCTCATCACTGCTAGCCAAGAAAACGATGGAAGATTTCAGATCCAGATCCTACGGTGAGGGAAGAGCCTCTGACATCCAACAGCACAGATCGGACGGTCCAAATCGGTTCGCAGTCAACAATATGCAGAATCTCAGGTCCTACAGCACTTCCTACGCGGAGCACCCGACCCGGAACCAGACGGCGGACGACCCGGATCAGGATCCGAGGAAGGAGAGGTCGATGAACAGAACCGGGTCGGGTTGGGGATTGGGCGACCCGGATTTGCGGAGGAAGAAGAGGGTGGCGAGCTACAGAGCTTACACAGTCGAAGGAAAGCTCAAAGGGTCATTTCGTAAGAGCTTCAAGTGGATCAAAGACAGGTGCTCCAAACTGGCTCATGCTCTGTGATTTCATTTAAATTAAATTGTATAACCTATGATGAGATTATAATAAATGCTTGGTTCTAGAAAAATGTCGATTCAGTGACGAGAGTATACTGTTGTCGAATGTATTCGAGGGTTCCATCATGAATGGATATGGTGCGTTTGTGTTATAATATATAGTTTCACAAAATCTGATGTGAAATATGAACATGGCATATACCCTTTGTTTATTACATCAAACAACCGATAGATTTCAGAAAATCATGCTCGAGATAGAACAAGCAACCGAATAGATTTGATGAGGTATTGAAAGCAGATGAAAAGCGAAATCGTATGTTCGGTTATATGATTCAGAGACCTTTCAGCAAACACATTGCGAGCAACCCAGAAATTTATCTTCCGACACCGAATCCGATTACCTAAGTATTGGTTTGGCCAATGAAATTCCTGTGCTTGAAGTGTAAGCGGCGGCGATTGTCGGTTCGTCTGATTCGTCTTCGTCACCGTTTCAACAACCGACGAAGACGAAACAGACGAACCGACAATCGCCGCCGCCGAACCTAACCACGTCGGCTATCGCCTTCCCAAAGATTCTAAGGTATCTTCATATCGAGGAAGAATCTCGTAAACGAGATGCCGTGAATTTCCCTCAAAGTTCTAATGTGAACTATGTGGAATCTAAGACTACACAAAAAGGTAAAAGAAAGTCTTCGTTCCAATATAAGGAACAACAAGACAATAAGAAAATGAAGCGTTCGTGCTATCATTACCATAAGAAAGGGCATTACATCAAAGATTGTCGAATTCTCAAAAAGGAGAACCAACAAAAAGGTAACACCACTCCGAAGGCCAACGTGGTCGAGGAGAAGGACTTAGTGGCCATGGTGTCAAACGTCTTTGGATCCATGAAGATCGGTATGATAACCGAACTTAACATGGGCCGAACCTAACAACGTCGGCTATGGCTTGACGGCTTCCTCGACCGTCAGCAACCCATCTCCGCCGCCGTCTGAGAGTCTCTCTTCCACAGCTACTTCGGGCTCTTCTGACTGCGGAAGGCTAATTGTTCGTTCGACAACGCAGAATTGGGGAGGAAGGGGACAAGGACATATGTATAAACAAAAGAAATGGCGAGAAAAGAAAAATCACAGAGTGAGCAGAGGATTATTCACTCTCTGATACCATATGGAAAACAAAATCAGGAAAGAAAATTTACTGAAAAGTTTCTGAATTTTCTCACTTCCATTAATCCTTCCCTTTACACTGTTTATATACAACTAGAAAAGGAATCTAATGAAAAACAGATTTACAACAACCTAACAAATGCGAAACAGAAATACAGGTGTCAAAATTATGTGGCTTAAATTAAAACAGCTAAACCAGTGTTGGTTTGATAACCAAACCTAGAAATAACCGAGATAACCAAACCATTGGTATATGGAAAGAGAGATGTGTTGCCACGTCTCCTGTTACATCGACTTTCTGCCGTTTGTGGAAGCCCACCAAATTCCTTACTCGCCCCATTAATTCTACCTAAATTCAATATCACCGCAATACTTTTAAAAGTGTCAAACTAGCCCACAATTGCAACCGTTCACGTTTCCGGCCATGGAAAAATGCCAAAGTCGTACCAAATTTTAGTGGTATCCCGTCTCGGAAGTTTGGGCATATCAAATAGAACTGTCTCTACAAAAATAATTTAAACGTGTTTAACCAATGTGCGACAGAAGTCCGTCGCATTTGCGATAGAAAAATTCATTACTACCCGACGTGACACGAGTTGTCCGTCGCAAGACATAGCACTCCGTCGAGATTTGTAAATAATTTAACCATTTATTGCGGAGAAAACCTTTTTCCCATATTCCATCTTGATTTTACTATCTTTTACAGTTTGTTATGATATCTATAGATACCCATCTTCTATCATCTAAAATATAAATTAAATTAAAAAATCGCGTTTGTTTCATTGTTGAATCTAGATGTTGGAGATAGATTACTAATTAGTGAAATTAAGTTACTTTCAAAACCTTAATTGAATGAAACTTCTTTGTGAAAAAGTAACTACATGTTTGTGTAACATGTCATTCAATAAAGTAACTTGTTTTATTTAATTAAGTAACCTATTTGAATTAATGTAGTAACTTATAAAATCATGGCTATATAAACCCATGATTTGGTGACTTTGTATCATTAAGAGTTCTAATTCATCTATCCATTCCAAAGAAAGAAAACACAAAACCATTTCAAACGTTCTTGAGTGAGAGTGAGGGTTTCACCCGAGTTTTGCTTCTCGAGGAAGAAACACAAGTCTCGTTGTATCCCGAGGGTACTTTACCTTAACGCGAAGCAATTTTGTGTGGGGGTAAATATACTCTTTGGAAAGCGTCTAACCCGTGCCTCGAGACTTTCCACAACTTTGTGTTCATCCGTGTGTGTTAGTGTTCTTTCTTTTCTTTTATTCCGAAGCTATTTTCTCATTTTTCCCTAACAATCAAAGAGTATATTTATTTTCCTTTTTAATGGCTTCGGAAACTACGAGTGCATACAAAGTCATGAATCAAGACTTTGTGAAACTTGATCGTTTCGACGGGACTAACTTCAACTGTTGGAAAGACAAGTTGTTTTTCCTCCTCACCGTCCTCAAGGTGGCATATGTCTTGGATCCTAAAACTAAACCGGTGGAGGAACCCAAAGCGGATGCTACACCCGATGAAATTGCAAAGGTGGGTGAAGAGAAAAAGAAACGAGAGGATGACGAGTACACATGTCGGGGTCATATTCTCAACACTCTTTCCGTGATCTCTACATGTCAACCAAGTCTCCGGTGGAAATTTGGAAAGCCTTGAAAGAAAAATATAATACCGAGCAACAAGGTACCAATAAGTTTTTCATGTTAAAGTATTTTGAATTTAAATTCATTGATGCTCAACCACTAATGAATCAAGTTCATGAGTTACAAGTTCTCGTGTAAAAACTTCGTGATCTTAAGGTCGTGATTCCCGAATCGTTACAAGTAAGGGCAATTATTTCAAAATTACCCTCTACTTGGAAAGATTATCGAAAAAAGCTTTTGCATATGACAGAAGACTTCTCGGTGGCAAAGATTCTAAGGCATCTTCATATCGAGGAAGAATCTCATAAACGAGATGCCGTGAATTTCTCTCAAAGTTCTAATGTGAACTATGTAGAATCTAAGACTACACAAAAAGGTAAAAGAAAGTCTAGAACGAATCTAAGGAACAACAAGACAATAAGAAAATGAAGCGGTCGTGTTATCATTGCCATAAGAAAGGGCATTACATCAAAGATTGTCGGATTCTCAAAAAGGAGAACCAACAAAAAGGTAACACCACTCCGAAGGCCAACGTGGTCGAGGAGAAGGACTTAGTGGCCATGGTGTCAAACGTCTTTGGATCCATGAAGATCGGTATGATAACCGAACTTAACATGGCGACTACCGATGGATCATGTGAATGGTGGCTTGACTCTAGTGCTACCATTCATGTCTGTAATGACCATCATCAATTCAAAAGTTATGAAGAAGTGGCAAATCATGAAATGCTAATGGGTAATAACCAAGCGGTTAAAGTGCATGGTCAAGGATCAGTAGAGATCAACTTCACATCGGGAAAGAAATTAACATTTTTGAATGTACTTCATGTTCCCGATGTAAGAAAGAATTTAGTTTCGGTAAGTCTTTTATGTAAGAAAGGTTTCAAAGTTATCCTTGAATCCGACAAGTTAGTCTTGTTGAAAGGAGACTTGTATGTGGGAAAAGGTTATTGTACGATGGAATGTTCAAGTTGAGCATCGAAATGAATAAAGTGAATTCTTCCGCTTATATCGTTGATTCTTATTCTTTGTGGCATGTCCGTTTGGCTCACTTGAATGTAAAGTCTCTTCGATATATGCATAAGAATAATTATATAAATCTTAGTAATAATGAACGAAATGAAAAGTGTGAAATATGTGTTCAATCAAAAATTACTAAGAAACCATTCCCGAAAAATGAAAGATGCACTCAACTTCTCGAGTTGATACATTCGGATATTTGTGAACTAAATGGTGTTCTTACTAGAGGTGGTAAACGTTATTTTATCACTTTTATAGATGATTTCTCTAGATTTACTTATGTGTATCTTATGAGAAACAAAGATGAAGCGTTTGATATGTTTAAACGTTTCAAAGCAGAAGTAGAAAATATTCTTGAAAAGAAAATTAAGACTCTCTGTAGTGATAGAGGAGGAGAATATTTTTCTACTCAATTTGATGTTTTTTGTGAAGTTAATGGAATTGTGCATCAAAGAACCGCACCTATACCCCGCAACAAAATGGGTCAGCGGAAAGAAAAAATCGTACCTTAGTGGATATGGTCAATTCGATGTTGTTGAATGCAACACTCCCACATAATCTTTGGGATGAAATCTTATTGGTGGCTTGTTATATTCATAATCGGATTCTGTCACAACATTTCAAAATCGCTCCATATGAGTTATGGAAAGGTCGAAAGCCGAATTTAGAATATTTTAAAGTGTGGGGGTGCCTAGCTTATTATAAAGTTCCTGATAAAAAGAGAACTAAGTTAGGACCAAGAGCGATAAAAGGGGTATTCGTTGGATATGCCCAAAATTCAAAGGCATATCGTATTTTAGATTTAGTATCTAATACGGTAGTCGAAACACGAGAAATCGAGTTTTTTTAGAATAAGTTTCTCAATGATTCGGTTGATTCGGAAGAAGAGAAAAGTGAGTTTTTGGACTCTAATATTCAAGGAATAAAACGTTCTCGTGAAGAACAAATTATCGAACCAAGAAGAAGCGAGCGAGTGAGAAAAGAAAAGGATTTAGGTCTAGATTTTATCTCATCTCAGTCTTTACTTTTCCTCGTTGAAGGAACAAGAGATTTAATTACTAAAAAGATCCCCATAATATTGAATCTAGAAAGCGATCCACAATCCTACGATGAAGCAATGGCTTATAGGGATTCATCATTTTGGAAAGAGGTCATTAATGATGAAATGGTCTCGATATTATCTAATAATACGTGGGTCTTAGTGGATTTACCGCAAGGGTCGAAATCCATTGGTTGTAAATGGGTATTCAAACGAAAGTTTAGTCCTTACGGTTCACATACATTCAAAGCAAGACTTGTGGCAAAGGGGTTTAGACAAAAGGAAGGTCTAGACTATTTTGATACATATGTGCATGTCGCAAGGATGACTTTCATCCGAGTTCTAATGGCCCTAGCATCTGTACATAAGTTATATATACATCAAATGGATGTAAAGACGACCTTCTTAAATGGTGAACTTGATGAAGAGATCTATATGGATCAACCAAAAGGCTTTGTGCTACCTGGAAGTGAAAGAAAAATGTGCAGGTTAGTAAAATCGTTATACGGTTTAAAACAAACACCTAAACAATGACATGAAAAGTTTGACTCAGTGATCTTGTCAAATGGGTTTACACATAACAATGCAGACAAGTGTATTTACTCCAAGTTTACAGAGAAATATGAGATCATTGTTTGTCTCTATGTGGATGACATGTTAATATTTGGTACGAACTTACAAGGTGTTCGTTAAACCAAGGAGTATCTTACCTCAAAGTTCAAGATGAAAGATCTGAACGAGGTAGATACAATTTTAGGGATTAAGGTGTACAAACATGAGAATGGTTTTGCACTTAGTCAATCTCACTATATCGAGAAAATGTTGGTTAAGTTTCAACATTTGAACATTAAAGAGTGTAATACTCCTTATGATTCTAATATGAAACTAAGTGAGAATCAGGGAAGAGTATTAGCACAATTAGAGTATGCTAGTGCAATCGGAAGTCTAATGTATGTCATGCATTGTACTAGACCCGATATTGCATTTGTTGTATGCAAATTAGCAAGGTTTACGAGTAAACCTAGTACCGAACATTGAAAAGCTATCAGTAAAGTTTTCGGTTATCTAAAGAAAACCATACATTTAGGAATATTCTATAGTGATTATCCCGCGGTACTAGAAGGGTATTCAGATGCAAGTTGGATTACGAGTCTAAATGATAATAAATCTACTTCGGGTTGGATCTTCATGATTGGAGGTAGAGCCATTAGTTGGGCCTCTAAGAAACAAACTTGCATCACACACTCTACGATGGAGGCCGAGTTTATAGCTTTGGCGGCCACCGGCAAAGAAGCGGAATGACTAAGAGATCTCTTGTTAGATATAAAGTTGTGGCCACAACAAATAGTTGCCATTTCCGTTTATTGCGATAATGAGTCAACCGTGTCTCGTGCGTACAATAAGGTGTACAATGGAAAGTCTAGACATATAAGTTTGAGACATGAGTATTTAAGACAATTAATTAGGGATGGAGTGATGACCGTTACCTATGTTAAGTCAAGTGACAATCTAGCGGATCCTTTGACAAAAACGTTGTCTAAAGATATGGTTTGGAATACCACCGCTAAGATGGGTCTTAAACCTATTCCATTATCTCGTGTCATTGATAATGGTAACTCAACCTCAATCTAATAGAAGTTAGTCTCGAAGTTTAAAGGGTAATAACAAGTTATTGAATGACAAAGTGCACTAAGGTATATAGGATTTAGTGCTTAAATTTCAGGAGGATGAGTTGAATACTCTTAATGGACGGACTTGAGTGTCACGAAGTCCACCTATACTGGCATGAAGTGGTGCCGCTTCAAACGAGAGTTTTTCAAAAGGTTTATCTCGTACATGTTCGTGAAACGGGATGAGCACATGGCCATAACGGTGCTAACAAAAGTATACTCTTACTCAAGTGGTAAACGACTTTGTGCACAATTTCTCCGATTTTTACTTTAAGGTGTCAGTTTAAGCGTCAAGTCACTGATCATCTTGTTTGAGTCTTGAGAAGTTAGTACTAAGGGAAGGTTTAAATCTAAACGATACCTATCCTTTATGCATTGTCGTAAAGATATTATTAATTCTTTGGAATTAGCAATCTAGTGGGGGATTGTTGGAGATAGATTACTAATTAGTGAAATTAAGTTACTTTCAAAACCTTAATTGAATGAAACTTCTTTGTGAAAAAGTAACTATATGTTTGTGTAACATGTCATTCAATAAAGTAACTTGTTTTATTTAATTAAGTAACCTATTTGAATTAATGTAGTAACTTATAAAATCATGGCTATATAAACCCATGATTTGGTGACTTTGTATCATTAAGAGTTCTAATTCATCTATCCATTGCAAAGAAAGAAAACACAAAACCATTTCAAACGTTCTTGAGTGAGAGTGAGGGTTTCTCCCGAGTTTTGCTTCTCGAGGAAGAAACACAAGTATCCCGAAGGTACTTTACCTTAACCCGAAGCAACTTTTGTGTGGGGGGTAAATATACTCTTTGGAAAGCGTCTAATCCGTGCCTCGAAACTTTCCACAACTTCGTGTTTATCCGTGTGTGTTAGTGGCCTTTCTTTTCTTTTATTCCGAAGCTATTTTCTCATTTTTCCCTAACACTAGATTCATCTCGCCTATAGAGAATATCAATTATATATATATACATATTGTGTATCGGATCAGATACCAAAATTTTGGATTTTCACTTAATTCCTAATAGATTTATGAAAGAGTTCAACGATTTGGTTAGTCTCATTGTCTCAATGCCACCAAGTTGATGTCGTATGAAATATTTATAATTTTTTAATACAAATCTATTTTAAGTTTGACTAATGGACAATTGTAAAAATTATAAGTAATATATATACATACATATATAATGGTTGAAAAACATTAAATCTATTCGATAAATTTGAAGAAAAAATGGGAACAATCAAATATTTATACCTTTGCACGGTCTTATCCTTTGTATGATGTAGTAAATAAAGAAGAAAATATAAAATTACCAAAACAATGCTGACGATAAAGTAAAATAAAAGGCGACCAGGTCTTTTGGTATTGTCGCCCGCCTCGAAGCTCTCTTCTCTCTCCTGTCCCCAAAATCTAGGGTTTTAGGTGTTTTTTCTCTTCAATAATCGTCTTCGGCAGGATGAGCAACGACAAGGACAATTTGAACATGAGCGATCTCACCGCCGGTGAATTCGATCGTTCCTGTCCAGAACCCTAATCGCAAAATGTCGAATTTCTTCGGATTCTCACTTTAAAATTAATTTTCCTCTTTTTTTTTGTCTGTAGCTCTGAATGACGAGGACCGTGCTGGGCTTGTTAATGCCCTGAAGGTCAGTTTTACTTGACGGTTTAACTTGTTTTATTCTCGAGAATTGATGGTATGGGTGTAAAAGGGAATCGCCGTGCCTCTGTGTTTCGCATGTTCCATACTCAAGCGAGACAAACTGTACTTCGATTTTCTTATTTAGGAGTTGTTTTCTTATTTCAAATATCGTGGCAAGTATGTGAATTCTTGTTTCGGTTGCTACTGCTGTGGAAACTGATGTAATTTGAAGAATTCCGTGGGAGATGCATTTGGGTTTCCTGATATTGGATGGTGGTCTGGAACTCTTGTTTGATCGAGCATAATCTTTTGTGCTTTCATTAGTTTGGATTAGTGGTTGAAGGTTGTGATTTGAATGGCCTTGGTGTTTGTTTGCTGGTGTGTTTTATGCAGAACAAGTTGCAGAATTTGGCTGGACAGCACTCTGATGTTCTGGAGAGCTTGACTCCATTAGTCAGGAAGCGTGTTGAGGTTCTGAGAGAGATACAGGTATGTGAATTTCAGCAAATTTGTGTGTTTTATGTCTGAAATTTGGAGCGATGCACCATTTTTTTTTTCCGATAACGCCTCCAGCTTACACATTTCGTTTAGCTCTTGGGTTGTTAAATTACGCTGCCTTAATACTCGCTGTATTGGAATTCCCCACTCAATTTGAATTAGTCTGGCGGCGTGTTGTTGAGATATGTTTGATTTGTTAATATGTCTTGCAGAATCAATATGATGAAATGGAAGCAAAGTTTTTCGAGGAGAGGACAGCACTAGAGGCCAAATATCAAAAGCTTTATCAGCCTCTATATACCAAGGTTTGAAAACGAACTTTGAGCTGTGTAAAAAAAATCATCTATTTCCTATTGTTAGAATGTCTAGATACCCGTTATTTGTTCTCAAATGATGAGAATTATTGTCTATCTCCTTGTTAATGTGCTTTATACTGGTGTATTATAGAACTATCCAAGATTGCAATTGCAAATGGAAATGGTCTATCCTGGGTTCTAACTCTTTGAACACATGCAGCGGTATGAGATTGTGAATGGCGTGGTTGAAGTTGAAGGAGCCCCAGAAGAAGCGAAGGCAGAACAAGAAGAGGATAAAGCGGTTGAAGGTGTGTATTTTTAACTTCATCGATTCAAGCATTGAGGCCTGTTTACATTCGATTCTAGTGACATTACAAACATCCCATTCTAAATGATGTGTAATTGTTTCTCAGCAGATAAAGGAGTTCCAGATTTCTGGCTTATTGCGTTGAAGAACAATGATGTGACTGCCGAAGAGGTTTGTTAGTTAGGATATGCTGTTTTTGTTATACAGTTTTTATTTGAAAGAAGCTTATGACTGACATATGTCTCGTCATATGTCTACTTTTTCCAACTACATAGATAACTGAGCGTGATGAAGGAGCACTCAAGCATCTCAAAGATATCAAGTGGAGCAGGGTTGACGAACCAAAGGGCTTCAAGCTTGAGTTTTTCTTTGATCAAAACACGTACTTCAAGAACACTGTTTTGACAAAAACATATCACATGATTGATGAAGACGAGCCTATCCTTGAGAAGGCTATTGGGTAATTGCCGTTTCTGTGTGATGCTCTCTCCCTAGTATTTTTGTTTCGCTTCTGACACGACTATTCTTTGTTTTGGTTTTCAGCACGGATATTGAGTGGTATCCTGGAAAATGCTTGACTCAGAAGATTCTCAAGAAGAAGCCCAAGAAGGGATCAAAGAACGCAAAACCAATCACCAAGACTGAAGACTGTGAAAGCTTCTTCAACTTTTTCAACCCACCTCAAGTTCCCGATGACGAGGAAGATCTTGACGATGATATGGTCTGATTAATGTTACCTAACCTACAAAGGAAATTTTTTTTATCCAGTGCTTCATAATGTGATTATATGTTGGTTTTTCGTATTTTTTTAATGCTGTGCAGGCTGATGAACTTCAAAGCCAAATGGAACACGACTATGACATTGGGTCTGCTCACCTTTGCCAGTTTTTTATTGACTGTTCTTTTGTATTCATCTTAAGCTGTTGCAACCTTGCATCACTGGGTTTCAGAATCTGAATCTCTATGACATTTTCCTGCAGATCTACCATTAAAGACAAGATCATTTCGCATGCTGTGTCATGGTTTACGGGTGAAGCTGTCCAGGTGGATGAACTTGACATGGATGATGATGATGATGAAATTGATGAAAATGAAGATGAAGATGATGACGATGATGATGAGGAAGAGGAAGAGGATGAAGAAGAGGATGAGGCCGAGGAGGACGCAAAGAAAAGCAAGAAGAAGGTATATAATGGATAGTGATACATCTAATCTTGAATCCTTTTCTAACATCGAAAGCATGCTCTTGTATGGAAACGTTGCTTAAACTGATCCGATTTCTCTTGTTGTTTGCAGTCATCGGCTGGGCATAAGGTAGCTACAAATCAGACCAATTGCACATAACTCAACATTTTCTCAGTCACGCAGTCAGTGGCAGTTGTTGACAAAACTCCATTTCTCTTGTCTGTTTTTCTTTTGGTACAACAGAAGGTTGGAAGAGGTCAGGCCGCCGGAGGTCAGGAGGGCGAGAGGCCACCTGAATGCAAGCAGCAGTAGAAAGAGTTCTGTGTTCTGCCGAGAAAGCCGCTTCACTTATGCCCGAAAGGTTCGGCTTTGACGGTGTTGTTGTCAGAAAATGGACCCCAAAAAAATGGTGGGTTATTATGAAGAGTCTGGTTATCAGTTTTGGTTTGGTGATTTTGTTAATTTTCTTCTCTGTCTTCAATTTTTTTTCTCTCTTGGGTTCGTTCTTGTTTTCGTTATAGTGCAAGCAAAATGGTTCTTTTTAGGGTTAAAAAAAGAGTAATTGTTCTGTTTTCTTTTTGTAATGTCTACATGAATGGAACTTGTATGAGTTAAAAAAAAAAAAAAGAGTATTTGTTCTACTTGGTATAGTGAGAGCCCTCCGAATCGGTTTATCTTGGTCCTGTGTTGTGGATCTGCAGAACCGGTATGTGAAATTGGGACTGGTTTAATTCGGTTGGCTGGTTAACACTATCGGGTCCTGCTTTGATTTGGAAAAAAGTGTGTAAATATGAGTTTGTTATCTATTCTTGTTTGCACGATTAATATTGTGTAAAATATTGATGAGTTAAAGAATTTTATTGGTTATGATGCAATCTTGGTCATTTGGTGTTTATAATTTAGATGTGAGAAAAGTTGCATAAAGGTAAATTACATTCTGTTCTTATTGTGGATAAGAAAATTTTGTATGTACCTTTTTTATTTCATGCAAGGAAAAACCTCCTTTTCTACCCCAAAAATTTTAAGGATAATCTGTTAGTTTTTATTTTAAAAAAAAATTAATCTAAATACATAAATTTATCACCAACTAAAAAATTAATCTACAAAATTTAATGTTATTTAAATAGAAAAATTCCTAAAAAAATCATCCAATTTAGAAATAATTAATAGATTTATCATGAATTTTTTTAAAATATTCATATTTATATTGAATTTGAAATTTTTTTCTAAAAAATCATTTAGAATTTAAATTTTTAACAAAAATCTTCATCGACACCGAATTAATTTTGATACGTAGACAAAAAACGTTTACGTGGCATGTATTAAATGGAACATAGGATACACATCGCATTAATAGTAAAAACAATTATAAAAATTATAAAAATCTAAATAAAAAAATTTAATAAGCCTACTTTATATTTATATATATTTCATAAAATTGTAAAAAAATTGTAAAAAAATCTAAAAATTTATAAAAACCTAAATATAATTGGTGGGGTGATATATAAAAAAGGAATGACAATTTAAAAACCGATTTCATAAAAACATTGTAAAAAATCGGGATGGAGTATAGATTTTTAAATCGGCTTTTAAATAGGTTTTTTACAATTTTTAGAATTTTTTTACAATTTTTTTTTACAATTTTTTACTATTAATCTGACATGTATCCTATGTGTCTATTTAGTACATGCCACGTAAGTGCTTTCTGTTTGCATATCAAAATTAATTCGGTGCCGATGAGGATTTTGTTAAAAATTCAAATTTTTAATGATTTTTTAGAAAAAAAATTCAAATTCAGTATGAATATAACATTTTAAAAGTTGATGATAAATTTGCTAGTTATCTCTGAATTGGATGATTGTTTTTGGAAATTTTCCTTTAAAATATATTTTGTTTTCCAACTTTATCATCGTTTTATCATGAATTTATAAAGATTTTTAAAATTATATGGTATTCGATGTTAAATTTTGTTTGAAGCAGAGTTTTATTCAATGTCGTGTTTTGTTTGACGTGTAGTTTTATTTGGAGAGCATTTGTAGAATTCTGTATATGTTCTTAAAAGCATTTATAAAATGTATAATTTCAATTAAGAGAGTAAAACTTCATACACATTCAAAATTCACAAACTTTCTACTTGTCGTATTTATACACAACAAACATCAATCTGAGTTGTAATATCTCTTGTTTTTGAGTTCATAAAGACACGGATTGCACTTGATGATAAACCTTTCTTACATTTGCTTGCCTGTTCCCGTGTCCCGGCACAGGCAGTAGATCTGTGATTCCTACACGATACGTCTTTCGTTGCTGTCTTTCCTGTTCTGCCGCCTTCCCCGGTTCTTGCTTGAAACGTTGAAGAGTTAGTTCCGTTTTCTTCAAGAGAAGCATTCGTTCAACTCTATCTTCTGCCTGTTTCTGATTCCCGCTGCAAAGGTTCATCCTTGATTCACATGATTTCAGATTATTATAGATCACAGTTCTAAGTAGTAAGTATTCCCATTGCTCATATCATATCATAACTTGCATCCTTTTACTCACCTCGTCCTCGTCAGTGTCTTCAGAAGACAAATCAGAATCATCGAGTCTCAAGTACAAGTTTTCTTGCTCTTCATCGGATTTCCTGCCAGTTTCTGGCTCCAAATCCTGAGACAATGTTCCATGATGATGACGATGATTCTTAATCTTATCAAAAGATACAACAGTTCCAGTTTAAGTAGATTAAACCTGTACTGTTCAGAGCTGAGACACAAAACATACCTTGCTGTTCTTCAACAGCTCGATCCTCTCCTCAAGGTCTGCAATATGATGTTTCAGTGCCTGAGAAATGAACAGTGAGGCCAAAATGATTCAGCACAAACAAACTTTACAAACATTTCCATGGAAAGGGAAGTTTTTATCATTGGAAATGCCATTACTTCTCGTCTTTGAAGCTCTACGGATCTAGCCAAAGCCTGTCGTCTCGACAATAGGTTTGAAGGTCTTAGTTTATATGGCATCCGGTAGTTCTTCCCACGATATAGAATAATCGCATACCCTTTCGTGGTATTATCGACAGATACTAACACTCCGCCACTCTCAGCCTCCAAAGAGATAGCGATATGCTTAACCTGCGGTAGAGTTCTCCCTCTCACGATAATTTTCACTAACTCCCGATGTTTCCAGTGTAAATGCATGTTCTCTATTGTACCATCATACACTTCCCTTCTCCCTGTGGAAATATGTTGAGAGAAAATGGGTGAGCTTTGAACACATGCTCCATAAGGTGAAGATGCCAATTTTTTCTTCTTTTGGCTCAATGTGAACGTGTTTTATCGTGCTTACCAACAAGAAGATAAGGTTTCATACTCAGACCCATCTTTCGAAAAAGAAGTCTCTCCTCGTCGGTAATTATTTCTGAATCACTCGGGAGCTCTGATGGTTCAAGGTCCCTTTGCACTTTGGCCAAAGCCCTCTCAGCTTTTCTGAACTTCCGCTTTGCCTAGAACAGCAAAAGATCATGAAAATATTGAGAATTCTAATGCAAAACAGAGACTATTAAGGAGAAATTTAAGATATTCTGCATCATTCTCAAAAGGTATTTGGCTTGTTCCGATGCAGAACAAGTAAAGATGAGGGTAAACAATCAATGAGGGGGTAATAACTTACATAAAGTAGCCTAAGCTCAAGATCTCTAATGATTGAAGCCCTTTTAATGGCAGCTGATTCTCTCTTCAACTTGTCGATATCCACACTGCTTGGTTCAGGTGCCCACCGTGAAGTTGCAGCTATAGTCTCAGCCAATGTACCAGCAATCATCTTCGGAATTTTAGATGATTTAGCTTGAGATGATGTGACTCTTATTCCCGCCAATTCCCGAGCTCGGTCCTCTTCAGTTTGCAGAACCTCGGTTAACTCATTTTGCCTCTCGGTCAATGCCTCTGCAACTGCAGGGGGCAAGAAGTCATTGCCTCTGTAGACGACAATGAACTCCTTGTTTCTCGACAAGAGTATACCCCCAGTGAGCCTCTTCAAGAAAGAAGAAGAAGAAAAAAAGATGAGCACACACCGGGAAGGTTTGGAAGGTACAAGTATCTCGTGTTCTTAGGAAGACTAAGATCAGATCAGCTCATGGAAATGGACGATTTGACATGTGGAAATGGGCTATATAGCAAGTTCTAGAACAAACTTCTAAGCAAGTATAAGTTTTCTATCTTCATATTTGTATATTTTATCCAGTATTCATCAAGCAACTTGTGACTTAGAAACACAAGCCCTTACAGTTCTTTTCCTTTGTATATATATACTTTGTAAAAACTTCCCTTTTCCTCTAAGAGAAAGTGGGAATGGTTGAAAGTTCGACATCCAAGATTTGGGGAATCAGCTTTTTGTCAAACCTTAAGTTCTTCGGCCATTCTCTCATTCCGGGTATTTTCCACACCACGCTTGATGGCTATCTTTGCAATAGCACTACTTTCCCATAGCTTAGCTATAGCCTTAGCCAGACCCTGTAACTCCCTATTCCTACCTAAATAGGTCAAATAAAGAAACATACAGTTACTCAATACTGTACTAAATAGAAGAAAACGAGATTTGATAAATGTGGAAAGAGATGTTTATACATACCAAGAGCGAAATGTGGTGGCATTGTCCTAGCAAGCCTACGGAATTCTGTCATTTCCTTGTCAGATAAGCAAGGTTTTACTCCGCGAAGAAGAAGTCGAAACGGGGCCTTATACCCCGGAACTATGGGAGGGAGCAAGTCTGCATCAACAGGCAATGGATCACGTCCTGTCCAATCACGAAACCTTGGACCAAGCTCATCCAACAGATGGTTCAGTTCACAGAGCTCAGACAATTGTTCCTTGGGTATATCCTTTGGGTGATTTTCAGTTTCGGCTATATAGAGCTCGGTAGTTTGGACAGAATCACTCGCCTCTGCATTTCCCCGGCCCTCTAAATGCTGTGAAATTCTTCTATCCGGAAAATTTTGTTTAATAAATGACTGAACACACGGGAGTTTGTAATTCATTCCTCGGTACAACACAACTGAGCTTCCTGATCTCCATATTACCAAACCCCCGGTTTTCTTCTGCCATATGACAAAAAAGAAAAGAACTTTCAGACACATACTAAGCCACTCGATTCAAAGTACCAAGTACCCAGTGAACAGACAGAACATAAAACCTTTACAACTATCTACGAACTGTGAAAAGATCTACAAGTTCTAAGCTTAATAATCATCCAACAACTTACATGACCACCGATCAATGGGATCATATATCAAACAAGCATTCTAACAGATCACAGAAAATAACCTCAAAATCGATGCACACTGACCTCCAAAGTCTCGTGGGTTCTCTTCATATTGAGAGAAAGCGGCTCTCGGAATTTCAACTTCACAACTTCATCAACCTTCCATTTCTCATGAATCACTTCAACCAATGCCTGTGTAACTCCGGCTGACCCTACTTTGATTCTCTCAGGCATTCTCAAAGCAACATTTCTAAGCCTTTGCAACTGGTAGTCTGGTACCATTCTTTCAGCCAGTTTCGTGTTGTTCCTCCTCCATATTCCCTTCTCTTTGCCTGAAACTAACCCCTTTTTACCCAAACTATCTGAACCCGATGATCCTCGAGCTCTTGAAGATTCGAATCCATCGTCATCTGATTCACTTAATTCCTCAAGGATATCATCTACAGCCCTATCATCAGAATCGAAAACCTTTTTAAATCCATTTGCATTGGCCTCACTACCAGAACTAGAACTAGACTCGAACTTCCCTGGCTTAGACCCGTTAACCCATGGAGCAGACATGAAGCCACTCGGCCTTGGGAAACTCAACGGGTCACTCGCCAAATATCGGCGACTTGACTCGGTTTCCTTACGAGATAAACTAAACCCAGAAGACGATCCTTCTTCTTCTTCTTCATGATATCGTTGTGGCTGATGCTGAATTCGATCTTCCCGCTCCTGCCATGGGAGTTTCTCAGTTCTGGGGCTGATTCTGGAAGACCATTTGTCACGAATCTCCTCAAAAAATCCCGGTCTAGGTTTCCTCTTCTTCTTCGTCCTCCTGTGGGTGTCGATATCAATGGCGGCCTCGATGGCACCGAATTCTCGGTTGTCGAACCGAAAAGCGTGATTGAAACTGAAATATCTGAGTCTAGGAAACCAAAAACTGGACTTCACATGGGAATCGTGAGGTTGAAGACGATTTGGTTGAAGAGAAAAAGACGATAAAGAGAAGAGAGTGTGAGAATTCACTGGGAACTGACAAAGCGCCATGGATGAAATGGAACAAGCTAGAGGAGAAACCTTTATACCATCCAGTTATCACTTAAACTACGCCGTTTCGGTTGAGTTAGGATGGGTTTCCATGCATCCCGTTTTGTACTGTTGTATATAGCATGCGTGCCGTTTCAGTTTCTTTAAAGGTAGGCTTGATATATATTATAAATTGTTAACTTTAGTAGGATGAAAGGTTTATTTTGTAAATGGCAGGACTATTGATGATATTGCACGAAATATTGGGGGTGCAGATGCAAAATGCCTTTATTACCTGGGGTTTTTAGTTGTGAATTAATTGGGCCTGGGCCACAAACCGGGTCACCAGAATTTTCAAATTGGGTTGAACCGGAGGCCTTTTCACGTGTACGAGACTAAATGTGATCGTAGGCCAAAGCTGCAAATCGGAGAACGAAGTGTCTTCTTCCTAGTCTCCTCACTCCTCAAGATCAAGGTCAGGTCACAGATCGAAGCGGAGAACTGTGGCGAGATCTCTTCACCGAAATGGTAAGTTAAATCCGTCGAATTGTTTCTTTTTCTTGCAGACCCGACCGAATTTGAGATGAGATTTGTCCATTGTTGTTTCTGTTTTCGCGATTCACCATGGTCATTTTTTTTGTGTGGTTCTGTCGGTGAGAAGGCGGCGAAACCGATTGCGAGTCCGATTCCAGTGGCGATGTACCCTACTTTGGCAGTTTTCACGCTGGCCATTGGTCTCGTCATTACCGCTTCGTTCTTCATGTAAGCCTCCTAGATCTGATCACTAGTTCGTGCGATTTCTGTTCTCATTTCCCTTTGGCTTCTTTGCGAGTCCGATTTATGATGGACCCGTCTCCGGGCTTAGCGATTATTCACCGTGCGTAATTTAGTTTGTGTTTAATGGGATCGAAGAATTGGATTAGATTGATTTCTTGTTGGAATTCTAATTCGGAATTCATAAGCTGATCGATTTGAGGTTAACAGGTTGATCTTTGCGCTCTAGTAAATGTGATTATCATTGCCATTGAGCTTCTTTTGTGTTATGCCAAAATTGTATTTGTGTTCTGATGCCTTTGTTGGACTTTGAACTTTGAAAGTGGACTTCTTCTTTGTTATCTCTGCCGTGGGTTTTATGTATAGGATTAAATGGTTCTTAGATGCCTGAGGCTACTACTGTGGCTTTCTTATAAGGGTGCATAAATTTCGGCTGTAGTTGTGATTACTTTTCAGTTTTATAATGGCTGCCAAAAGAAGATGAATATAAGGATCTAGTCATGTACCCATTTAGTGTATTGAATGAATCTAAGGGGATAGTGATTTTATGGAACATGGAGGCTGATGAAGATTCACAGTGCTTTACTCTGTTGTTTCTGGCCACCATGCATTCTTAGTTGCCGGTTTCTCTATTCTGCATTTCAAAAGCTTTCAAAGCTACCCTTCTCGATCTCACCTTTCCTCTTTTTTAACTCTTTTGTTGGAATGATGTTTGCTTCTTACATACGAGATGGTTCAACTTTCAGATCAAAATAGTTATAGGGCTTAGCCTTGTTTCATTGAATGTATCTAGTAGCGTAGATTTGTGGTACTTAAGCGTATCTGGGTGGGATACATTTCTCTTCCATGAGTGTCAGCATTTCATTGTTTTATTGGATCTAAAGAAATGATGCAAGATTGATTTTATTAGAATGTAATAAATTTAGATCAAATTGTACCTGTTTGTGTCTGATGCTCAGACGGGTAGGATGCAGGCAGATTGGATCCAGAAGTTTGAACTTCTAAGGTTTCGACATTGTTCTAGTAATGGGTTCAAGTCGGCTTAAGCTTTTGGACATTGACGAACATTTGACGCGTATTTTCATTAGTTCTCCGAAGTTGCATTGTTACTAATACTATGCCTTTTGGAGGGCTGTTTGTTTCTAACTTATGTTCCATTATTCCACTCCTTTCTAAGAATATGAAACCGTGGTTCATCTTAAGAAAGGCGGGGGATATTCACTTGTGTTCTTCAAGATCCAACAAAGGTAACCCATCATCAGTTTGGTAAATGACCTATACACAAATGTTCTCTTGCAGCTATGAAGCTACATCGTCAAGAAAAACCCGAAGCCTTGCAAAGGAGTTGGCGACCGCCGCAGTAGCTTCTGTCTTCTTGGTATGACCTTCTTATGATCAATTCATACTCAAAAGTTTTCTTCTTTTTTTTTTTTAATACATTGATAATATGCTACAAATTAACACCTCGGGGATCAATACCGTTCATTTAATTTCTTTCTTTATTGCAGGGATTCGGATCGTTGTTTTTGCTGCTTGCTAGTGGCGTTTATGTCTGATCCATCCCTTTGATACTCCTTATCACCAATTTAGTCAGAAAGACAGGAGCTTTGTTTCTGTTGTTATATAAGATTATGATGGGTGTAAGCTTTGAGATTAGTCCTTAAACACAGTTTATGGTTGGTAATCCAATGATTAATCAAAACCCTTTTAGTCCTCTAATCGCTTTTGTGGCTTTTTGAGTGCATGTTTTTTTTTTTGTTGAATTTTTTGAGTGCATGTTTCTTATACATCTTGGTTCAACCATCAAACACTAACAATGGAAGTGATCAAGTGTTCATCGCTCTTAAGAACTTTCCCACGGGCATGGTTGCTTGGTCATTTTCCGTACTGTTCACACGTGGCACGACAGGGATGGATCCAACATCCATATGGTTCCTATAATTTTTTAAAAACAATTATTGTAAAAAAAAAAAGGCGAAAAATGAAAAATTAATTAACGCGAAAGGGCCAAAACAAAAAAGAAAAAGAAAAAGGGGAATAAAGATGCGGATACGCGTCTGCGTCTCAGTGACAAGAGTAGAGAAAGACGAAAATGGAGACCCACGAAGCGTCGGAGAGCGGCGGCGGAGGGACGCCGGTGATGTCGACGGGGCCGAAGAAGAGGGGCCGGAAGCCCAAGAACAAGGACGAGTCGCAGACGCCGTCGTCGCAGCAGCAGAGCAGCGCCGGGAGGATGAAGGAAGGAGGCGGGAAAAAGAGCCACCAACCATCTGCCGACGAGAAGTACTCTCAGTGGAAGGCTCTCGTCCCTGTCCTCTACGACTGGCTCCCCCACCCTAACCTCGTTTGGCCCTCTCTCTCTTGCAGGTTCGGGGGGTTTTGCCTGTTTTAGGGGTTTTTTTCAATTCTTCGATTTGACGTCGTTGGTAGCGATATATCGTTATGGTGATTGGATTTGGTCATGCGTTATGACTTTTCCTTTTGCTTTTCGTTTTGATTTGGGTTGGTAAGTGTTGGCATTTGGGCAGTCACCGGGATAAACACTGTTCATGTTTGAGGTGATTGAATTGCATTTTCCTTGGATTATGGAAACGGTGACAGTCATTTTCACTTGGATTTAGGGAAATTAGGTATTATTCTAGTTAGGGTTGACGAGTTCTTTTCTTTTACTTGAGGTATTGGACTCTCAGCTATGTTTCGATTTATTGTGATTCTCTGTTATGTTTCGTATATTTATAACTTATACATGATGTCTTATTGTTGGGTTATGCCAATATTTACAAATAATCCGCGAGTTAGCTAGTGATTTCGAGTCTGGTTTTGATATCAAGATGCTTTGGCTTTCAGATGTTTAGGTTTTGATGAATTTGGTTTTGGCCCTCTCTCTCTTGCAGGTTCGGGGGGTTTTGCCTGTTTTAGGGGTTTTTTTCAATTCTTCGATTTGACGTCGTTGGTAGCGATATATCGTTATGGTGATTGGATTTGGTCATGCGTTATGACTTTTCCTTTTGCTTTTCGTTTTGATTTGGGTTGGTAAGTGTTGGCATTTGGGCAGTCACCGGGATAAACACTGTTCATGTTTGAGGTGATTGAATTGCATTTTCCTTGGATTATGGAAACGGTGACAGTCATTTTCACTTGGATTTAGGGAAATTAGGTATTATTCTAGTTAGGGTTGACGAGTTCTTTTCTTTTACTTGAGGTATTGGACTCTCAGCTATGTTTCGATTTATTGTGATTCTCTGTTATGTTTCGTATATTTATAACTTATACATGATGTCTTATTGTTGGGTTATGCCAATATTTACAAATAATCCGCGAGTTAGCTAGTGATTTCGAGTCTGGTTTTGATATCAAGATGCTTTGGCTTTCAGATGTTTAGGTTTTGATGAATTTGGTGAAGATTTCTAGTATTTGTGTTCAAGGGTTTGGACTTTGTCTCGCTAAATTTTTATGTGATTTTATAACAGATGGGGTCCTCAGCTTGAGCAAGCAACTTACAAGAATCGCCAGCGTCTTTATCTCTCAGAGCAAGTGTGTTTTCTATTTTATAGATTTTCTTTTTTTCTTTTTTTTTCGCTCTATTTCTGGTTTAGAAATTAGTTTATTGTTCTTATGATCCAATCGGTTGTGTTACCAGACGGATGGCAGTGTGCCCAATACTCTGGTCATAGCAAACTGTGAGGTTGTTAAGCCGAGGGTTGCAGCAGCTGAACACATTTCTCAGGTAATTAGCTTCTCTACTACTATGTTCTTTGCTTTCTGTCCTTGTCATTGTTTTCCACTCGATGAGAATTACTTTTATGTCACAGTTGTTGAAATTTTATGTATTGTGTGTTGTTTCAGTTCAATGAAGAAGCCCGCTCTCCATTTGTGAAAAAGTACAAGACCATCATCCACCCTGGGGAGGTTTAAATTCCACCGTTCTTGAGATTTCAGTGTCCAATTTCCCATTTCTAGTTGGACTCTATGCATAAACTGAATCTGCTTTTTGTATTGGAATGAGTATATGCATTTGCTTTTAGTTGAGTACTTTGATGCACAGAAACTCTGTTGGGAACTTCGGATGTATGCATTCGTGAACAATTTACTACGCTTTCAGGTGAACAGAATCAGGGAACTCCCGCAAAACAGTAAGATTGTCGCCACTCACACAGATAGCCCCGATGTAAGCTTAGCTTGTTCATTCCTATTATAGTCATCTCAGCCTGAAATTTTTTGCTTCTCTTTATTTTTGGGCCCTCAGAGAGTGGAATCCTTTTCTTTATGGACATTGTCTCCCTTTCAGTTCAGTTATGTAAAGTGCGATATGCTCATATTATAGGTTCTCATTTGGGATGTTGAAACTCAACCAAACCGCCACGCTGTCCTTGGAGCTGCAAATTCTCGTCCGGATTTGGTAGGTCCCCTTAGTGATAGCTATCATAGTCGATGTTCTCAAATGTTAAAAAATGCTTCTTTTGCATCATCTGAACAAGGGCATGCATTCTTTTCTGTTTTAATCTCTTGCCATGAGAAGAGAAACATATTTAACATCTTGTTTAGCACTGCTGGTTGCTTCTTGCATCATCTGGGAAATGTTTTCTTCCAGATACTGACCGGACACCAAGATAATGCTGAATTTGCACTTGCAATGTGCCCAACTGAGCCATTTGTTCTCTCTGGAGGTATTTATTGGTGTAACCAGTGATTGTGTATCCTTTGGTTTGCAAGTTTCTTATATGATTCACGTGATAGGCAAGGACAAATCAGTTGTCTTGTGGAGCATCCAAGATCACATCACGACAGTGGCTACAGATTCTAAATCTGCAGGATCTATCATCAAACAAACTGGCCAAGGTAATGATAAAGCTGAGGGTCCTTCTGTTGGTCCTCGAGGAATTTATCAAGGGCATGAAGATACAGTTGAAGATGTAGCATTCTGCCCATCTAGGTAACTTTTTGAAACAACATCTTCCTTTGATTTCTGGGCTTTCCTGTTATCATTCAAATCGTGAAACACTTTACGTGTTTCTGCTTCTGTAAGTACGGTAATTAAAACTGGCAGCTCGGATTTTCTGAATCTTATGTGTACTTTTTTTTATGTGTTGAAGTGCGCAGGAATTCTGCAGTGTTGGTGACGATTCTTGCCTCATACTATGGGATGCACGAACTGGCACAAGCCCAGTCATGAAGGCACCTTTCTTCTTAACTATCAAACTGTGATCTTCATTTCTGGTTATAGCTTCATTTTTTTTTTCCTTTTTTTTGTGTGCTGACAGGTCGAGAAGGCTCATGATGCTGATCTTCATTGTGTTGATTGGAACCCTCATGATAACAATCTGATTCTGACAGGGTATGTATGGAGACAAGTCCTAAAAAACGATACACAAATTTAAACAAAGTTATGAATGTGCATACTCGTACACTTTGACACATAACTCGGTGGTTCCTTTGTCCGCTTATGCATGTATGCCACTTGCCCAGGTCAGCAGATAACACTGTTCGGTTGTTTGATCGCCGAAACCTTACTTCTAATGGAGTAGGGTCACCTATTTACAAATTTGAGGGCCATAAAGCTGCTGTTCTCTGTGTTCAGGTTTTAACAACTATTTTTTTTTTATCATATGCCCCTTTTGAATGTACTTATTGCCCTCTGACACCATTTTATACCAATGTAGTGGTCTCCTGGCAAGTCATCTGTATTCGGGAGTTCCGCAGAAGATGGCCTCTTGAACATTTGGGATTATGACAAGGTTTGTCTAAATATTTGTTCAGAGATGTTTGTACTTGATCTGTATACCCGACATTCTTATTTCCGATATATCAGTTACATTTGTGGGTAACAAATTATTGCAACAGGTGGGCAAGAAGTCAGAGAACGGAGCTAAAGGACCTGCTGGGCTGTTTTTCCAGCACGCTGGTCACAGGTTTTCAAGAACACCCTAGTTTCTGTAATCTTTTTTCCGGTTATATTTCCTTTGCTGGACTAAATTTTTCTTACTATATGATTTTTTGTTTCTTTCTAGGGACAAGGTCGTGGACTTTCACTGGAATGCATCGGACCCATGGACTATCGTCAGTGTTTCAGATGACTGTGAGACCACTGGTGGTGGTGGCACATTACAGGTTACATCTACTGCCAATCCAAAATCCATTTTCTTACTGTGTTAATTTGTAAGTACAACGAGCAATAATCCTGTTCGTAAAACCGATATTTTTACGGGGAATCTGTGCAGATATGGAGGATGAGCGATTTGATTTACAGACCGGAAGACGAAGTCTTGGCCGAGCTGGAGAAGTTCAAGTCACATGTGCTCTCATGTGCCTCCAAGCCTTGACATGAACGTCAGATGTCTGTTTCATTACAGGAAGGAATCAAGAGAGATTTGGTAGCTTTAGGGCTTTGTGGTTTGGTTATTGATCGTGTTTTTCCCGGATTAGCAGTAGGCTTTTGTGGTCTGGTTATGATGTTGAGTTGGTTTAACCAAACCGAACCGGTCAGTATTGAGCCTGATTTATGTTAACCGGTCAAATCCCAATTACATTGTTGCTCAAAGGATGGAACCCTGGATTGACGAAAGCCCGGTTTACGTTAACCGATCATAAATTACTTCCGCAGTTATTTGTACCATTTTCCTACAACAAATCGATCTACAACCAAGAATTGAATTGAAATGAATAGAGGGAGGGAGAGAGAAAAGCAAATGTTAAAACAGAGTTTCTTGATACAACAGAAAGAATCTACAAGACCAAGATTTTATTTGGCTGTCCGTGAAAAATGTAATAAGCTATGAGCCAACGGGCTTTCCGTTTAGCTTAGGGAAAGGATCCTGTTTGCTTAGAACCACAACTTTGCTCTTGTGAGCCAAATATCCCTTCACAAGATTCTTGTATATCAATATTGTCATTATACACTCCACCTGCAATTAAAAACACGCACATTTTTTTATAAAGGAATGTTAAAGAGTTAGAATTCAAAAAGGGGGAATGATGGATGCAGAGGAAAAGGACAAAAACCTCGTCGAGATCCATGTCCATCTCTAGCCATCTTAGTGCTTTGGCAATCACTTCAAGCTTCAGCTGGTGAGCTTTTGCTGGTTCCTTCTGTTTCTGAATGGCATATCTGCAAAAAAACAAAATGGTTTCAGAAAAAGCTCGGCCATGAAAGAATCTCGAACTTATAGTTCATGTCATGTACTGTTTATGCCTACATTTTCTTCATGAGCCTTTGGTAAACTTGGAGCTCCAGCTTTTCCAAGACAAGGTAGACCCCTGACCTCAAGAACCTGACCAGAAAACACGTTGAAAATAAGAAATTACGTCTCGTTTCAAGTGGCTCGGATTTAAACTGAGAGAGAGACAGAGAGAGAGAGAAACCGGTGTTCATGTTCTTGAAGAGCACGTCGAAGAAGCCTGAGATCACCTCTTCTTAGGGATTGCACAATCTTCACATACTGAATGTAGACAGATTGAATTTTAAGGAAAGGCAAACGGATTTAAATTTAAACCATTTAGGTAAGAGAGGGTAAAAGCTGTGTGTACCTCATGCAGGTTATAACTCTGCAAGAGCTCATCTTTGGGTAGGATTCCTAACGAGAGCTTCACAGGTATCAGATACTTCAATACCATCCTATAGTTCACAGAAACCACCACGTTAAACCCGTTATGCGAAAACGTGCAAAAGGGCTGATGATAACTGTATATAACACGCATCTAAAACGAATATTATATATACTTTTTTAAAAATATTACAAAAGATGGAACGATATCATGGGCACTGCATATGTTACAAATCTCTTCTCTTTTTTTTTTGTATCCGAGCAGAGAAAACAGATTCGTTATCATTTGAATAACAATGGGCAGAAAAAGATATTATATCGGTATGCGAGTAAACGATGGAGATAGTCCATAATAACCAAAAATAGCTGAAATTTTAGCATATATGTTTTGACCAAACTACATGAATAATATGGAATAAAGGTAAACCAATCAGACCTTATATTCCGCTCTCTATTGGGGTTGCAGTGTTGCAATGCATATGATAACTTGGTGTCAGCCTGCAATCTCGTGAAGTGAATATTTTGTCAACAGGACGGACCGTAATGTAATGTACCGAGCCAAAGTAACCCTAAACCTTATAAATGGAATATAATTGAAAAGAGAAAAGGGTCTTCGTTGACTCACAGCAGGAAAATTTTCATTGAAAACTTCTAATCTGCCGGTATAATACATGTATGTGACCTGCAATATTTTCGGACAAACAGAAACTAGATGTAAGAAAACTTGGAAGTCCGAAAACAAAGAGAGAGATTACATGTATGTCATGCCACAACTAGAAGTTGGATATGACCTTATCTCTTCTTGGAAACTCCTCAAAGTCAAATATCCGAGCAGTTTCAATACTTCTTATTACACTTCGACAAAGATTAACAGTACCAAGCTGAAAGACCAAAAAAAGATTGTGAATTCGAGTTCAGTAATACGGAATGAATTCATGTTTATCTCGTCAAGGGAATCGATATTGAACTTTCACCAGAAAGAAAGATTGTTACCTTGAAGTAGATCTTGAACAACTGGCAAGTCACATATAATGCTCCAACTCTTTTCGGACCTTTCCCCTACAATTACATGGCAATAATTCACAGCATGAAACCCAAACTTGATAAGCAAATAAACGAGTTAACTTATGTCCACAAACAAAAGTTGACAGTCATGATATATGTATACACAAGGTTATTTCTAACCAGGATCGTGTCTTTAGCTAAGTAAGATTCCCAAAGTTTGATTTCCTTTATTGATGCGAAAAGAAAAAATGAAGAAATTTCGAATAGAGCAACATACAGCGAGAACTCCAAAAACTTTCATGAGGAAAGACCCAGCTGCCTTCAACTTCTCAGGAGATTTTCCAATGGAAGTTAATTCCTTATCAGCCTGCATTTACACCAGAAACCATGAATTCATAACTGAAAACATAGTGAACCAAAAAATAGATAGGCAACGCATAATATCTGAGAGACAAAAGCACAAGTGAAAGACTATACCCTTTCAGCAAGAACTCTAATTTCATAGCAAACAACATACAAAGCTTCCAATGCCCAAGCAGATTCCCAATTCCGAAACTCCTGAACAAATGCACTGCACAGATAGAATTCAGCATCATCATCACCAATCCACAGCTCCAGAAAAGTTTAATTTTTTCGTAAACAAGCAAGAAACCGAAAACAAAATTAGAACAGTGATGGAGAGCAACAAGACTTACTTGGCAGATTTCTCGAAAGCGAGATATGCCTCAGCTAAGTTCCCGATCCTGTAACTTTGCAGAGAACGGAACATATGGACCAGAATCTCGCCGTATTGGGAGAATTTATCAGATTGCTGTATTACACTGTGAGCATCCTGGATCAAGATTGAACAGAGCAAAAGTCTCAAAATTTGATCATTCAAATAGATATATACAGACACCATTACTTATACATTCTTAGTTCAAGCCTCATCGAAATTTTCAGTCATTCAACTTCAAGTAGATGAATACACAGATATACACAGAGAGTAATTACTGGACAATGTTACGAGATCGCTAAAGGCATTTGGTGTCGAAATTTAACCCAAAAGCCACAAATTTTACAGCTTTCGTACACGGAGAGACAAAAATTGACCATGTTGTTGCATACCCAGAATCAGTATTGAACCGAGACATCCATAGTTCCAGCAGATACATACACCTATACGCATATAGACGCTATCTACGGGTTCCACCCTACTACCGACATCTGATCAGGGTCGCAATTAAACAAGCAAATTCGAAAACTTTCTACCTGAATCGGAGCATATATGCACCTACAAACTCACACGCTGAGAAGAAAGAGATAGCTAACCTGGAAAACATTGAGAGCGTCGGCGAGGGAGAGAAGAGAAGCAGAATTCGAAGAGAGAGAAAACAGACGGCCAAGGGTAGTGGGATCTTGGTACGAAACGGCGTCGCAGAAGCGATTCAAGTACTCCGTGATTCGCCGGTGAGCTTCTCCCATGCTAACGTACGCCATTGCCCCTTCTTCCGAAAGAACAAAGACCCAACTTTCGTGAGGAGAGAAAAAGGTAAACTTTATTTCGTTTCACAGAGAGAGAGAGAGAGAGAGAGAGATAGAGAGCGAGCGAGAGAGCGAGAGAGAGAGAGCGAGCGAGAGAGAGAGAATTGTGAGAGAGGAGAGAAAAATGTAAACTTTATTTCGTATTTATACAGGAAGAGAGAGAGATCCAATTTCAAGAAGAAGAAGATCGTTGATTTACTTTTTTCTCCCTATGAGAAATAAAACGACGACGTAGAGGGAACCCTAAGTTTGTTCAGTCTCTTAGCTGTCAGTCTTTCTTTCCATTTTTCTTTCATCCAACAAATATTTAAATTTAAACATCAAAAACACCAAATTATGACTAAAAGTTTCGAACGTCTCTTAGATTCAAATTTCATCCAAACAAATATTTAAATTTAAACCTCAAAAACTACAAATTATGACTAAAAGTTTCGAACTTTCTTAGATTCAAAGAATTGTGTATTTGGTCAGAGGACGATAACGATTGGGGAAAAAAACCAAAGGCGGTTCCATTCGAAGAAGACCAATAGCAACGAAGGCCAATCCACGTCTCGTCTTCATCCAGATTCCTCCGATTCTTCCGCTAATCATTCTGACAGATTCTCCAATGGCGTCGCGTTGCTCTATCAGCTGCTTCTGCCTTCGCTTTCCTCTTCTCTTCGCAGTTCCCCAGGTCTCGGAATCGTCTGATCTTGATGGATCCATTGCTCGTCCCATCAAGAAACTCGAGAAACCTGTGGTTCTGCTGATTTCCTCAGATGGGTTTTCGTTTCGGGCGCCATTTCAAGACCAAATTTCCACCGATTAATCGCCAACAGGGACTGAAGCGGAGATGGGTTTGATCCCAGTTTTATCCGACGTTAACATTCCCTAGCCATTACCCCATCGCCACATGACTTTACCCACCTTATCATAAGCAACCGATTCGTGGATCCGAACACAGGGAACACGTTCACGATGTCTGGTCACGAACCAGAGTGGTGGCTCGGTGAGCCAATGTGGGAGACAGTGGTTAATCATGGCTTTAACTCACTTTTGGCCTGGTTCTGATGTAAACAAAGGTTCGTGGAATTGTCCTAAAGATTTCTGTCTCAGCGTTACAAATTTACAACGGCTCTGTTCCAATCGATGGTAGGGTTGAATACTATCTTGAGTTACTTCGATCTGTCATAGTAGGGACGTCCTGTGTTTCATCACGTTATACTTTGAGGATCCTGATCATCACTGCCGTTGCTAATATCGATAGATTCATTGGTAATAGGTTGATTGATGGACTGGAAAAGAGAGGGATTTTTTTTAGGATGTGACCATGATTATGGTTGGTGACCATGGAATGGTGGGAACTTGGGATAAAAACCCGATCTTTCTCGATAATTTAGCTCCTTGGATCGAGATCCCAAGCAGCTGGGTTCAGTACTATACTCCGTTATTCGCAATCCAACGTCCCCCGGATCACATAGAGAGGGAAGTAATTGAAAGGTTTGTCTGAAGGAAGATCTTCCAAGCAAAGGCTGCATTATACAACAGACAGTTACCATATTCATCAAGCATGGATCCCGGTTCGGTGCTAGAGGAAGAAAAGTGCCATTCTTTTCTGAACAATAGTTCTTCTGGGTTTCCTTCTTGTGTCCTCTTGCCAATGGGGTAGAGAATTATAAGGTAGCTTTAGATTTTTTCGCCATTAGCTCGTGAGATGTTTCCTAGTTTAGGCATCGATCTGAAGGGAGAACCATGGTCTGTGAGATATGTAAATGTGCTTTGAATGATGTTACGATCGTATGATCGTTGTCCTGAGATTCTGGTTAACGATGATCTGATTGTTACAGTAGTTTATTACGCCGTTGGATCTTAGAATGTTGGCAGTATGTAATAATTGTGTAGTTAAGATGCGGGTTTGAATCAGAACTCACAGTGATCAGATGCTGATATTTCAGGGTTTGAGATTGGAATGGAGATCATATGGTCACTGCAATGGAAAACTTGCTGATACTAAGTTACATTTTGACTTGCAATGGAAAAAATAAGATCACCAAATCATGTTATACTCTACAAATGGGTAATTAGGGGTGAGCAAGGGCAGGTACATGAGATTTTCAGGTTATTTGATCATGACATCGGCCCTCTCGAATTTTTTCGCGTGGGGATATTCGGTACCGATTTACGAGGATTAGAGCCCGGGATTTTCGAATGCGAATGGGTCCTAAGTAGAACTTGGAATGTATTCTGATAAACAAGAGATGGATTTCAATGTTTCCCAAACCCAAAACCTAAACCGACCCCGAAACACTCGAATCTATAACCGACATTTTCTTCTCATTTCATGTTGAACTGCAATGAAGGAACGAAATCTCGGATATTGTGGGACGGAGATACCCGCAAGTCCATCGGGTTCGGATAAACAAGAAATACGGATTGATATTTTTTTTACCATTTCTATTCGGTTACATTCTTTAAACCCGAACCCCAATCCTAACCCGATAAAACCTAAACCGGTCCCGAAACGCTTCGCATCTAAAACCGACATTTTTCTTTCCTTTTCCATGTTGGAACTGCAAAAAATAAGGAACAATCACGTAAGTGAAGAAATGATCTTCTCCCTCATAACAGTGATGTAGTCACCTCTGCATAAGTCCTCATGCATCTGCATGCAGTTTTCAAAATATTCCGACAAGAATCAAAACCACAAGACAAAAATAATAATAATAATAATAATTTCTCTATCTTTATCGAATCATTTTCCTCTCGAATCGAAATGATCAACTATGATTTATATCGTTATAATGTTGTTAAAATAATAGATGTCCATTACAGTGATGTACCTACATGTAAATACATGGGATCACATGCCCAATTCAGCCAATTAAAAAACTTTATTTTCTATTTAAACTTTATAAAATTTTGAATAGAATTATGAAATGCCCTATAAAATTAAGTTTGCTTATAATAAAAATAAATTTGCTCCCCTAATATTGTTTTTTTTAGGTCTGCCACTGTCCAACACGACAACATGTTATTTTTATCGATGGTGATCTCCGGTTCAAACTTATTTTGTAGATTTCATTATCTTCTATGAAAAACTTTGTATTTTTACAGTTACAAAACCATATCATTTCGAGGTGGCCGATATCGTTAATAACCGACTAAACCGAATATAACTACAAGCGAAACGAATACGATATAAAGAAAGAATAGTTATGATTTCTTTGAAACGAAAATTATTTGAATTAGTATTTTTTTTATCAATCAAACCAAACTTGAGCTTAATCAAAGTGAATTGAATATAAAAACCGACTAGTTATAGTTTTTCTAAAATTCAAATAATCGAAACCCGATATTATGATTCTTACTTTTCTATCTAAATGGGTTATAAAATCAATGAGAGTTTTAAGAGAGGATCCGAGAAAAGAGAGAAAGAAAGGTCACACCTTTACATGTAAATGATGGCTGAGGATGCATTGATCTGAAGAAACAAGAGCTGCTGAAGAAGAGCTCAGAATGCCCATTCCTTGTGATTCTATTGCGTGCAACAAATCACCGAACCTGTCTTGATGATTTCTCTCGTCGTTTTTTACGCATATCTGAACGAGAATCTCTCCGTCTCGGCCCAGGTCATGGACCGACACCATTGGAACTGCTCGGTCTGAACCTTGTTCAGATGACTTGCCTTTGTCCGAAAGCTTCTTCTTCTTCCCGGTCTCGATGGCAGTTAAGATTTGTCGCTTTCTCAGAGTTAGATGCTCGACCTCGTTCTGCAGCTCCGGAATGCACGTTAGGGCTCTATCGATTATAACCGGAGCGCTCCATTTCTTCTGAAATATATATATATATATATATATATATATATATATATATGTAATCTTTTTTATTA